>NW_020451083.1:24699-110712 GCF_003343035.1 Apteryx rowi
AAAAAAAGAAAAAAAAGCCAGGGTTGAAAGAGAGAGGCATTGTGCTGTGGAGGTAGCATCAAGACAAGGATTAATGGCTAGAGGAATTGTACTTTGTGTGCTTTCAGCAACATTACAATCTCCCCAAAGTAAGTGTTACTAATAAGTGGACCAGTAAAGAGGGGTTGGCGTAACAAGGGAAATAGAAAAATTAGGCTCTATAAATAACAGATTTTTATTCTGTAAAGACCAACCTAAGTGCAGCTGATTTGTTTATTTTTTACATTTGGATCAATTAATAAAGCTGGTTATTTTATAGAGTTGACAAGTGAGGGGAAGTGATACATATGTACCACACAAATAACATTTTCTGCCCACTTATGTTATGTTCATATACCCACAACTTACTACCCAGATGTTAAGGAGAAACCCAGTCCACATTTCGCTGTTGATATATTATACTGCTGTAATGGTGAAATTCATGCCGCCGCGCTGGAACTGCGCCAGATCTTAACAGACCAGAACAACAGGGGTGGTGGTTGTGGAAGGGAGGGCAGGTTCCCTTTTCAATGCTCAAACCTCTGGTGCCCTGGGATTATGGTGTTGATACAGGCTCACACAACATTATCAGATCTTTGCAGTAAGTGAAAAAGACACAGCAAGAGAAAGTTAGGAGAAATAAGTGGTGTTCCTGTTTTCCTTTCTCCCACCCCCAGGAAAGCATGAGTTGGGTTTTTTGCTTGTGGGATTCCCTGAACTGGCTCAATGAATGGTCAAACAAGCACTAGCATTGGCATAAGGGAGTGGATGGGAAGTAATGAGATCTCCTTTTTCAGTGGGAGCCATAGTTTTATTAGCTCAGATGCATTATAAAACTGCTTCCTGAGACTTGCAAGATTTGAGTTCAGTTCTTAGTTCCATTACAAACTCCCTGAGTGAACATGAATGTGTCACTTGATATCTCAATTGTAGGATTTTCCACCCACAAAATGGGGAGAATAACTCTTCCTTTTATTCCAAATTTCTGACTTTTCTTGTATGAAGATCCCTAGCACAGTATGGATGCTGTCTTCACAGGAATCCATTCAGCACTTTTGTATGTTTTTATTAACATTATTATTAATGATAAAATATAAGTTATTATGTTTGCTTAAATTATCTTAAGTAGACCACTTACACTGTGCATCGCATGACTCCATAGCAATGGAAGCAGTTCAGCTATGGAAACTCTGGGTATTCTGAAAAAGTAACAGTATGAAATTATCATGCAGTAGGACTGTTCCATTGCTACCAGTGCACCTCCTRTTGGCTTTGGTTTTGTTGAATAGTTCATCAGATTCAGAACGTAGTTTTGAATGGAAACCACTGGAACTGGAGTCTAAAAATCTGGTGGAAGTATAATTGAGTCAGTTAACCCATAATGCAGAATTATAGGAAACTGAATTGGAAACTGTAACTGAGTTCAGCATAATATACCCTACAACATTTTTTCATGTTACATAACTTGTTTTTAATAAAAAAATAGAATATGTGAATTCAAGAGCACTGCTGATACAGAACCATACTATCACACTAACAGGAAATTTCATTTATTGATACTCACTTTTCAGTGGCTTGCAAGTTGCATCAATTCAAAACTCTCTTTGTACAGTCTTTGCAGCACGAATCCAGTGGTTGCATCTGTGAGGAACAGAACTGATTAGAAATACAAAAAAATCTTAACTGTCCAAATAAACTTAATTAAAAAGGGCATTTTTTCTGAGAGTTCTAAAATCACTCGCTTAACTAAGAATGCACAATGTCTTCCTTCAGTCTTTCCTGTTGGACTTTATTATTTGCATACTTTTTAACTTAAATTATATTTTACATTTTTCTTTTACTGTTGTACATAATATGAGACTCTCTCCATATGTATACAAACACAAATGCCATGCCTTTCAAACTTGGATCAAAATGAAATCAGAGAAACAAAATGCTTAGCTTGAGACATTACCCATTATTATTCTACTTACAGTACACACTTGGGAAGTTTTCATGTTCATAACTCAATGTCTTCTCCGCACCATACTTCTTAAAGATATGCAAGTTCATTTCAGCATTTATCTGCTCTTTTCTCCCCAGGAGTTAGACTGTTCTTCCGCCTGATGGTTAGAATGAATTGAATATTTTGAACTCATCCATCAGATTTGGAAATGATCCCTGAATTGATGAGAGTGTTTAACAGTTAATTGAACATTTCTGTTGTGAACTTTCATTGTTTCAAAGTGCAAAAATACTGTGCCAAGGAACACGGACAAAGAAAAGAGGATCCATGACACATACTCACACCACAAATATTTTCATTCTCTAGAGAGCAGCAAGCTTTTAAATAACTGGGGCATCACTGTTCTCACTTCTGGATACTGTAAAGAACCATGATCTGAAAAAGAGTCTCAAAGGACCTGAGGGCTCATTCTGTTGTAGGAAATCAATTCCATATTTTTCAAATCCATGTTTTGTTTGTGCTCATCCTACACAGACTGATTTCCCTACACACATAATTCATCTGGCTTGCTGCTATCCCCATGATCATGGGTACATATATGCATAATATTAGTCTCAAATATTGTTCTGCCTGTGTGATACATACAGAGCACAAGTTATTTTCTTGTGATGAAATGGCTTAGTATAGGCAGCTGGATGCTAAATATTTAGTTGTTTTTGAATTTCAATGTGATTAGGTACCCCACTCTCTTAGGCAACTTTGAGAATTCACACCTACAGCAAAGGAAACAATACAGGAAATCTGGAAGTTTTCTCCCATGAATCTCCTTGAAAGTTATGAAAAACTTTATCTTCTAGACTTCTGTTCCATTACAGCACACACACACACACACACACACACAAAAAAAAGAGAAATTATTTTTCTTTGTTCTGGGGCACCACTAAATTGTTTCATTGCGCCCTCCTTTCCTCTTTTTCACCTATCACTTTTCCCTTGTCCAATTCTTTAAGAGTGTGACTTGAACCTCTTCCTTCATCTATGATGAGCCCTTATCTCAGTGCTGTCGCTTCCCATCATCTCTGACGCCCACCAGGACATCATGGGTACATCCCACCTCCTTCAGCACCTCTGCTGAACTCCACTGCCTCTTAACAAGCACCTCGAGAAAGTGGCTCTCCCCTCTCTTAGACCACAACGCTTGAAGCACCTACTCCACTTCACTGACAAGCCTAGTTCCCTAATTCCTCTCAGCCAACTCCTTTTATTTAGTACTTATTTCTTCTCAGCACCAAGATCACTCCTCTGTGCTAGATGATTAATTAACTCCCCTCAGTAGAAGGTCTCAGGTTTTCCAGGCTCCCATGGTGTGAGAGGCCTGACCTACCCTGCTGGTCCTGGAGCTCCAGCTACGGAGTCAAGTCTCCCAGACTTGTGAGGTGGAGGTCTGGACTCAATTTCATTTTGAAGATTTCAAAACAAAAATATTTATTTAGAAATAATGTTTCTCTCCCACCGTGGGGAACTGCTGAACGTGGAATTAATATTTCTAGGGAGAATAACATTTTTTATCATAAATTCTAATTTCAAATTAGCTGTGCTCAGCACCAACTTGGTAAAAGGCACTTGGCCCACAGCTTGATGTATATTTAACCCAGCACTACGAGCTACATTGCCCACTTCATCCGGGGTTTCTAATTTCCCTTCCATGCATGTGCCTATGCCATGACAGCACAAGCATCAGTGCTGTTGTGTGATGAACTGAACTGTGGAACTTACACAGTTGAAAAGGATTTTTTTTTATTGTTGTTGGGCTGCTTTTCAGCCAAATTCAGTTGATCACGTGCCTCACAAGCACGTCAGACAGAGAAGAGGTGAAAATGAGCAGCAGGGACAATGGGTTGCTTTTCTCCAAGAGACACTGCTGGACCTCTGTAGAGCAGCCCTCCACATACTGAAGGATCAGCTGAAAGCCAAGCATCCTCAGAGGTAATCATGCTTATCATATCCTTCATCTGGTTTCAGACACTGCAAATACCAATTACAACAGATACTTCATGGGCATACTGATAGCAATTTGAAATTCATACACATGCAAATCAAACCATTCCTGACCCTTCGAGGTTTTCCTGCCATTACATGTAAAGATCTGACAATGTTAATTAAAATCCTGGTGAAATGCATGCACATACATGCACAACACTTCACCATAAAAAATACAACACTAGGGAAATTAAAATCAGTTCACTGCAGCATATTCCTCCTTATGCTTAAACATCCCTCGGACAGTGTCAGAATAATTTCCAACACATAACACCAAGAACAGACCTATTAAAATAGGTAGGAATGCTTTGGGGGAGGATTAGATTCTGCATTATGGTAATTTTTTGTACATTTTAAACACAACTTGTTCTCTTCATTATATTGTGATCAGATCTATGTGGCTAACTGTATTTCCCTCCACAGTTTATGCACTTTTAAAAGTATATAAAAAATGTATGATTTTTTGATTCTACCTATTCTTCCATGGCCTTTTTTCTCCCTGGCCCCCACCAACAGCCAGCACTGCCCCAAGGTTCCTCCCACAGTTCTGGGCAATGCTAATTTCCCAATTACCTTGCACTCCCTCTGCTGTACATATGGCAGAAAAGCAAGCATCAAAACTAGTTTACATCTTGCATGAGCTACTGCTTTCCTATACTTCTTTAGGCTGCTTTGCTGGTGCCTTCAGTGCCCTCACTCCACTTATCTCATGTCGGAGTACATATGGTTCTGTAGAGAAATATTTGAAGGATATTCAACCAGTTTTCGATAAAATCCCTCAAAACTCCATATCAAATCAAATTGCGTACACGCAAGTCCCTGTTTTGAATACATATACAAACAGCATAGAGAGCTTTAGCCAAACAGAGATTGTTGGCTAAACATTTAAGCTACCATCAGAGAAAAGGGCTTTTGAAAGTGTTAACTATGCTGTCATGGAAACCTGTGGGAATCATGTCTCTACTTTCAGCAGAGTGAAGAATTCAGGCAGGTGAGGACTTTGGTAAGACTTTGCTCAGTGAAGTCTGATTAACGGACTTCCTCCATCTTACCCTTACTTGTTGCTTTATGCCCACTCTGGCTTATTAAACTTACTAAATTACTTACTTAACTCCTCAGCACTGCAAAGGCCCTCCAGCGCTTGGCACACAGGGGCAGGGGGGGAACCTTGAAATTGGAGCTGTGCCTTCCATATGGCCTTCCACCAACAGCAAATATAATGAACCTTAAGTAAGGAGCAAAAGCAGAGATTGCAAGTTCATCAGTTGGAAGGGACAGAGAAAGAGAAAGACGGGGYGGGGAAGGAGTTTCTAATCAATCACAGGACAACAAAGATCTACTGAAGTGATGCAGCTGCAAAAAAAAGGCAGAGGTGATCCCAAGACCCAGCTGGTGAGGGCTGTTTGCTAGCTATAGGGAGGTAGTAATATCAATCCACAGGCTAGCATAGCTCTGGTTAAGTGGGATCCAACATAAATCTAGTGCAAAGAAATAAAAAATAGCTTTTATATAAGGAGATTAAAAGAACTTCTTGCAAATTACAACTGAATTGGGATACGAATTGTTCTTTAAAGATATACCAATGGTAAACATAAGGGAGAGTAAGGACTACTTCAGAGAAAGGACAATCTGACCAAAAAMCAAATTAAATTGCTTATGAAGAGTCACTGGGCCTAGGGACCTCATGCTGCTTCCTCAAAGAAGTGCCCTTATTTATGTAATAATCCTTGCTTTCTACTTTTCTGGTCCTGGGAATCCTCACCCCCTTCTGCCCCATGGCATGGCTCCAGCAGAAACACTGAAGAACAGCCCCATCCAGAACAGCATATGGGCACTGTTATGTTTGAACTCTGTCGGGATAAGAACAGATTAAACACAGATATTCCACTTCTGGTAAAGTTTCTGGCCATAGGACATTGCCTGTGATAATATGTAATGTCATCACAGACACTTTTCCCTTGGTTTTAAAACTAGAGCCTGCCCCAGAGAACCTAAAAAAAATGAGGCATGGTGCTGCTCAGCACTGGTGACCATCAGGAAGTGAGAAGTGAATAACACCACAGTGGCAAAGCTTCTGACACAGCGTCACTGGGTTGGGACACAGATATTATCAAAATCAATTTCAAATTTAATCTCAGCTGATAATGAAAGAAAAACAAAGAGCAACCTCTCCATCTACATTTCACAAATAGTAAAGGACCGATAAAGATATT
This sequence comes from Apteryx rowi, assembly GCF_003343035.1. NCBI lineage: Eukaryota > Metazoa > Chordata > Aves > Apterygiformes > Apterygidae > Apteryx > Apteryx rowi. Next base: position 30,916 of record NW_020451083.1, read on the forward strand.
GACCCATTTATAGTATTGCCAGTGCTGACATTCACGTTATGAATCCTGCTGTAAGGTTGACCTAAAATTAATTCTATCAAAAGATTTTTTTATAGAAATTACAAAATTTGTATACTTTTTTGCGTTCCGTTGCTTAAAATACCAGTGAGTATTCTGGTCACAAGACCAAGCTTCTCTTTGCAACCATGAACTGCAGAGGCTTGCTTTAAAAAAAATCTCAACATGATAAAAAGATAAGGTTCTTGGGAAATGCCCTGACTTCATGAGCCAGTTAACAGTAACTCACCCCCAAAGAAGAGTTAATTCATGACAGTTAACAGGAACTCTTTCCCAAATTAAAACATGATGCTTTATCCTGTACTGAAACTGGATACAATTTGTGAGCTAGTGATGTTAAAAAACACATAATAAGAAAATCAAAGCAATAATTAAAATGATGAGGTTCTTACATCCAGACTGAGTGGGGTTAGATGCTTTTAACATCAGCAACTTTTCTGCTAACTGATCTGGAGCAGCATCTAGGAAGAAAAGAGTGAGATGTTTGGTAAACCTGCACGGTAAATGCATTCCAGGACACTGAGCCTCCCTGTCACTACTCTTCCTACTAGCTAATGCAAGATAATGACGTATAGTTACAACGCAGTGGAGGTGGGAATAAAGAGCTTCCACACATATCCGCTAACTCTTATAATGCCATAGCTTCAAGCACTGTAAATATTTCTTATTGGTCTGACCCCCAGTGTTTTACGAGACCGTTAGAGGTACTGATTACATAACAGATTACTTCAGATGCTCTTGAGATTCAGATCATCTCACAAGATAGGAGGCTCTGAAGGGAGGAAGGGAAGAGTTTACACAGTGATGCACTACTCTATTGGGAGGGCTATTGAAAGATTTGACGATAAAAAGACCGTAAGTCGCTTTACAGATTGTTCAATAAGAACATCAAAAGATATTCTGTATCTTTATGCATATACAAATATTTACAGATCTTTTAAAGATCAAGACTGTCGCTATCAGTTTCTGTGCTATATAGCGTCATTATCCCCTGTGACCTCAGAAGAGCCGGCGCGCTGCAGCAGCAAGGCACTGGTATGTTCAGCTCTGCTGGATCTCCATAGCATGGGCCTGGAATGCACTGCTAAACAATGCCCAGCGCTGCACACAGCGAAGAACGGAGGGCAGCGGAGTTTGATAACCACATTAAAGCACTACCAACATCTGTTCAAGCCAAAGACAACACTATCTCCAGGAATTAACCTTCTGAACCACTTAATCATTAACCTCAGCAGAGAGAAAGTTAGACAACAAGAGCCTATTTGTCAGCAGCCCCTCAGAGAGATGTGGTGAGCAATATTTTACGGAGAACAGCGTGAGAAGGGCTTGCCCAGCTTTATAAATTTTAAACACAGAATATATTTGTGTGGGAAACAAGCAGACAATGGATGTAAATAAACAGCTGATCTTACCTTGAAGCCTTCATTCATTGACTCTGTTTAAAGTGGCTTGACTGTTTTGCCCTGCATTGTGTAGTAACATTTCCTCTAAACAATTAGAGATGCTCAGTTCTTATTTAGAAATATTCCCGGTTTTGGAAAGATTTACAAACCTATGAGATGTTACAAATTTAAATGTGAACCCATATCCCCCAAGTTTGGTACTGAAGAGCAAATAGGTGAGTATTGCTTTGCAAGAAGCAGTAGAAGTAGAAAAGCAAAGTGACTTTGTTTTACAATTATTTGTCTATATATACTGCTTGACGTGTGAGGTCATCCATCAAGTTATTCTGATCTGCTATAACCTGACCAAATGCCCTCCCCTCATATGATAACAGTTGTTAAGAGACTTTGTTTCTTTGTTTAGAGGAGGAAAAATTTTGGTTTCTTTTAAATATAATGCCCCAAATTTGTAGCAAAACTATGCCTGCAGTGTGTTGGGGCTGACACTTAATTTCTCTAGATCTCATGTAATCATTTACCAAGGGGGTATAAAACACTGCCTCATAAGAATGACACTGTTTAACACCCACTTTGCACCAACCTCAGTGGCCACACAAGGTGTAGGACAATGCATACTGAGGCCCCATATGTCCCCTCAGATATTGCCAGAGATAGAGGGGGCAAAAAGAAAAACCTGTTGGGAAGACGACTGACCGAAGGGCTGCAAACAGTAATCTGCTCCAAGTCAGGAGTGGCATGAATCTGGACTACCCTGGGAATGGCCTGGGGGTCCCAGCCCATCAGCGTAGAGAATGAGAAACAAATTGCAAGGGAGAAACCTTTGATGAGAGTACACTGGCCAAGTGACAAACTGGCCCTTACTGTCTGCCTGCGTGGCTTCTGCGCATTACTACTCAAACTGCCCAACAGAATTACGATGGCTCTGCTGGGTGGAGAAAGGATGGTCTAACACCAAGGAGGAAGTTCTGAGCCTCCTTCTGTGAAAGTTCCTAAAATTTCTAGAGTCATATAATGCCCTCTGTTGTACATTCACAGGAATGTTATTCAGTGTTATTTTATCCATCAACTTCTATTGTGATTGGGAATTAACTCATTAAACAACATGGGTTATTGGAAAGAGATCTACTGCAGGTTGATAGGTTAGTGTCTGGTGCCTGATTTGACTCTTCTGAAGATCAATGCCAAAGCTCCCTGCCGAATGGCAGTGAGCTGTTGTTAGTAGCCCACGGGCACTTCATGACCACACAGAGATTGCCTAGCTACAAGTGAAGTTACATACTACAACAAGGTGGATCTATCAGCAGTGCTGCTTCATAGAAGGGGCAGGTCCTGCTCTCCCTCTCTTTTCCCCCCTCCATCTCACCCGCCTTTCTAGTTCTAGTGGTTGACACAACTTCACTGAGCTGATTCAACCCACTAACCTGACATGAAATCATCTGCTATTTTTTCTGGATTATTTTTCTGTTGGTCAGCAAGTTGAACTGACTCTGTATGGAACCTCAGGTAAGTCAGGGCCAGCACAAGGACAGGATCAAACATCCAGAAGCAGACTCACTCTTTCAGGCAGCAGCAAGACATTAGATCAGCTCAAGCCACAATGTATAACTTGACACATCTGCTTACAAAGCAGACAGGTGACTTCAGCAAAAAGAATTAATAACACTTCATTTTGCAATAAGTGGTACACTATTAGCATCCTTGGAAGAAAAGCCACAGGTTGAATGGGCACAGAAACTGAATGACCTACTCTGGTTAGGAGTCAAAATGAAGAAAGAGTGTGGACCACACCTGTTCTGGAGGCTTTAGTCCTATGTATTTTAACTTACCTGGGCCTGTCCAGATGCAAGACAGAGGCAGCAGAGTCCAACAGTAATCTGTAGCATACATTAGGCCTGAACTGTGTTCCCCAGCTCACCTGACCTTGATGCTTTCAATATGATTAGCAGTGTGTTGGCAAAAAAGCAAAATAAGTAATTATCTATTTTTAAAAATCAATAAGAGTTAAACCGTGTTGCCTACTGAAGGACAGTCACATTTACAAACAAGCTTGGGAGATGCTTCTCTGGCCAAGGCAGCTTAAGGAAATATCTCTCAGCCAATTCATTTCTCCAACAGGTTTATTCATCATATTCTATGCTCCTGCAAATTGATTTCTCAGGGCTTATCATGGTAATTTAATCCTTACTGCTGACTGTTGGTGCACTTCAGAGACTGAGCTGCATAACTAGTTTTTAAACCAATGTCCACTGAGAAGACTAAACTGTAGTAGCAGACAAGGCACTCTCCTTTCATTTGGGTAGCTGAGCTCATTAACGTGGATAATTAATTGGAGCTTTGTAGCCCTCTCTTTGTACACTGACAACAAGCAAGTCACAGTAGCTGTACTACCCCCCCTTACCTGAGCACCCTTGCACAGACACCTGCTGCTCATAATTAAGATCTATTGCCCAAATTTACATATCCTGATTTGTATCACTCAGCTCCTAGAGACAAAGGAAACCATTTACTGCAGGGAAATGACAGCTCAAATTATGCTTCTTGTGTATGGCTTGCCTGGGCAGCTGCTTATACTAAAGGGCTCTAACATGAAACACCAGAGTGTTTCTATTTAAAAAGTATATGTTTGGATTGAATTTAAAGAAAAGCACATGCTGATTTCCCCCTTAGAGGGATAATAGCCTTTTCATTAGATAACAAGCGTCAAAAGATGTCATAAACTTCATTGCAGGCTTTGTTAATGCATAGGGCTGCACAGAGCTTAGCAGTGGACTGYAAAGTACCTTCTTCTCTCCCTGAACTGGCTGTTCAAGTATGCATTTGGTTTAGAAAGCGCAGACATCTCACAAAGCATGCAGTGAAGACCCTACTCTGAGCTCTCCTGTGAAAAGGATGCTCAACCCAGCATCCGAAGTTCAGCATGGCTAGTATGGTGCAGGAAACAGCGACAATATGAAGTCAGTCTACGGTCTTTGAAAGCACAGTTGGGAATGCCAGAGACTCCTATGCAGAGAGAACAGAGTGTACAGCTCCGGCCAGTGCTTCAGAGGGAGGCAACTCTCCACATACACATCTTTACTGCAGAGGTAGCATCAGCTCTCACCTGTTCCTCAGCTTTTTGGGTGATGCTAATATCCAGAATGAATCTCCTGGTAATAGCTCAAATTGTTTCTGACTATACCTTTCCTCCAGGTTTATTAGGTTGCTGCAGTGCCCCAGGGAAGGATTCCTCTCTCATTTTAAGCCTTTTAGAATCTTCACTGAGTTTGAATCAGTTCTCCAGATGATTAAAATGATCCTATATCTCTGACTTGTCCACTTATCAAAAAATAACATTGGGTACCTAGGGCTAACCCAGCACAGCTATGATGGCATAACTTTGATGTCATTTGGACTAAGATTTACAACCTGCTTAAATTCATTTCCAAACCTGGAATTTAGCAGTCAAGTATTTTTCAGTTCATATTCAAGAAAAGCAGTTAAATTAAAACTATTAATGGGAAATCTAGTAGAGGGGATACAGACAAGCAAAGACAGACCTTGGATAGGACAACTCCAGCTACCTGGTTCCAGAAACAGGATTCCACGAGGAATTCTTGCTCTCACAAATCTAGGAGCATGTCCGATGGGTTTGCAATTCCAGCACCGCTTTTTGCTAAATTCATTATGTTGACTTACAAAAAGGACAGTCTAGAAGCAAAACAGACGTCTTGCAAGAAAGATTTAAAAATTTTCAACTATTTGTTGTCTTTTTTGTTAAAGACAGAGGGCCAAAGGGTAACCTCAGGAGTCCAAGGGGTAGTGATGAAAAAACAGATGAACAGAGAGCATAATCTACACCATTGTGCATGTGATGATGTTTTATCCTTAGCCAAGGATCAAGAGGAAAATTTGATCTTCATTCCCACTTCATTGTCTGCTCTGTGTTTTACTTACATTTTTAATATGAGTTATTCTGAAAAACGATGGCTTTGTTTTTTAAAAACACTGTCTCCAGATTCTCCTAGTTCTTCTCAGAAAAATAAGTGAGATGACATTTGAGTCAGAGGACTCTTTGAAAGTCTTATAGGGTGGCTCTGAGATTCTGTCCCATTTCCCTTTTAGGAGTATTTTTCTCTCACTTTTTCCTTAATCAAAAATTCAGCTACACTGAAGATGCTTTATTCTGCTTCTTGAACTTTGAAACATACAGTGTTTGCCATTATTGGAGCTAAGATGATAAACTAGGTACACCTGTGGTCTGACCCAGTTTGGCAGTTACTCTGTTCAAGGATGGAAAACTTGAAAGCAAACATTCAGTTCAGGCCATCAGAAGAACAAAATTCCAAACGAATTCTGAGTTTTCTTCTTTATGGGAATGTAAAAAATCTAACATTAAAGTTACTCAAAATCATGACTGCTCCTAAAAATAATAAAGCCATGGATATTTGATTGCTCACATTTATGAACGACAAAAAGAAAACTAATTTCTAATGGAAATAACAGCTACAAAATTTCATTAAAAATTGAGACACTTCAGAGCTAGAAATAAAAATGGTACCTTATTCCATACCTGTGACAAAACTTCAGAATATATCCATATGAATACCTGTTCAGCAGCCTGTGGCAAATGAAAAAGACAAAGAAAAACACAGCACTGGGAGTCATTAATTGAATTAATTAACCTAGTGACATTGTCATAAGAAGAATTCATCTGGCAACCAGCAGGAGCAGATCTCCAATCATTTCACCATGGCTTCTTCCACAGATTAACAGTCACACAAGCCCATGGCAGCTGGCTATTAACACTGCAAATTATCAGAAATTAATTAGCCAAACGCTGTGCACCCATGTGGATATTTTTGTTTTTTAAATAAAGACTATGAAGCCAATAGCTCATCAGGTGATATATTGGGAGAAAACATTATTGTTTAAACAAATAGGTTGCAGCATGTCTTTCTAATGGGAGTAAAGCAAAAGGGAAAAAAAAAACTTACAGCAAACTATAGTAACAAAAGCCAAATACTTGTAAACAGGAATTAAACAATCCACCCTGAAAACAGGGACAGATACAAATTAATTTAGATAGGTCTATTATTTTTGGAGAATAAAAATAATTTAATTTGCATACTTTTCAGAGTAATTAAGGTCACTGCTTTGATCTGTTAGGCTGGGATTCAATGTTCAGTAGCATCTCTGCAAGATAGCTTTATTCATGCAGATAGTAACCACTATACCACATGTGAAAAACAGAATTTTAAGGAAGCTGAAAGAAGCAACATGAAGTTTAGCCTTATTATTTTCTACATCCTCTGGTCAGATTAACAGGCAATGTAACTATAGCACTTTGGAAAAACTCCTTTTAATACTACAGTGCTTCTTAGGGAGTATTCAAGGACTTGTCTAAAATAAGGTCTTAATCTCCATGATTTAAACAAAAGCAAAACAGATTCATTCTTACTAATGGGTTACAACTGTCCTCTTCAAAATCTCTTTCATTTCCACCTGACAGTGCCTTATTTGTATGTTTTCTATTTGAATAGATTTTTTAAAACTCCAGGAAGGAAAACATACAAAACTGACATTTCTACAAACAACTGGGAAATGTAACGCAATCATATTTAACAACCTACAAGATTCCACATATTTCTGGAGGAGTAGGGGGTTATAAATGCAAAACTCTGAGAAGATGATCACAGGTTTGAAATAATATCTTGTAAGTGATCCCAAGCAAAACACGACTGGCCAGGTTATCATTCCAGGCTAATGTGATATTCTTCCTGCTGGGAGCTGTAGGTTCGTAATCTCAGGTTTCCAGTCCCTGGGGGAAGATGAGGCTGATGAGGGTCTTTCGAAGGACACGGCAGCCCTGAGAGCGTTAAAGGTAGCCCCGCAGCAGGTATGAACGTGGAGCTGTCCAAATGCAGCAGGGCCACCACGTTGCAGGGCAAAGTGAAATAGGTAATGCTCTCCTCTCTCACGGTGAAAGCAAAATATCATGAAACTAAGGAGCACTGGCCATACCTGAGGCAAGCTATCCCCGGCCTCCTAGCTGCAGGTAGAGCATGTCACAGACTCAAACCACTCAAGTACACTTGGCTGAGAACAGGAACTATTTTATGGGAAACTGAAGGTTTCCAGTGTTTCATTCTATATGGGAACAAACTCCACATCACAAAAATTCCTCTAAACCAGAACGATCTGTGTCAGTGCCTATCTAAAAAATGGGCCTGTTGGAAGCCAACCCACTGCAAATCAGGCAGCCAGCAACTTCCCAACTGCCCAGCTCTCTGTCAGGTTACTTCCATGCTGGCTACGCAGCTAGGAAATGTGCCTACCCATGTGCAGGTAGCTGGAAAGTCTTGCCTGGAAAACAGACACCCTCTAGAAATCTCAAGCATGTTTCTACCAAAAGTTCTGATAGATCAACATGTTCCAGTGCTATTAAAGCAGCTACAAGTATCAGAACCACCCATCCAAACAGGCAAGAAACTTATAAGATGAAGTAGAACAGTATTAAGCTAAACCATCCACATCAGACAAAAATAAGTGTAAACTAAGATTTCCCTCCAGAGTAATGTTAAGAGGGACTATTCTCCAGAAACATGGAGAATAGAAAAAGCTGTACATTTTCAGTGCTTCAGAGAACTAGGTGGTATAATATCTCTTTTTTCATCATCTGCTGTGTTTCATTCTTGTTAGGTCCCGTCTTAAAAGAGTCAGTTATTTTCTACTATGTTTCCATGCTCTTGCTAGTAGATGTACAGTCACTTGTTAACACATGAACTGTTCTAAACAGCTGCTGCTCTTCCTAGGCTTGACAGGAAGCTTACTGGATAAATACTGCAGAAGCAAAATAAAAGCCAGCTTCTTGAAAGCTGATACCTCAACTAGGCTCAGTTTCTTGCTTCTTGATAAGCTGTTTTATCACAGCATGAATCTTATTGAGGCATGGCTCAAATTGTCAACTCAGGGACCTACAATTAGGTCCCTAAATCTGTATTTATGCAACAAAAAACAAGTAACTATATTTTCAAATGCTATTTTCTCCCTGCCTGGCTGTAAGAACCTCAACTTTTTACCTTTGTTCCTATACTTCATACCTTTATAACTTGAAATCTATAAGCTGTTGATTGCTTAACTCCATTAAGAGTCAATGAGGTGTCAGGAAAAGGGGCTACAGGGAATAAGATGGTTAAATACAGATGCTAGGACCTGACCATTTACTTATGGGATAATTTTCTTAGGACTAGAAAATTCCTAGCATAAGACCCTCCAAATTTTTATTATTGACTATCATAAGCATTAAAAACTTAAGAGCCAAGCTGCCCAAACTCTTCAAATAATCTATTATTATTATCATCATCATCATCATCATCATCCTCTGGCTGTTGAATTCTTAGGGACCCCTTTGAAGCATTTATCTTACAGATTGTCATGTCAAAATTATGTAACTCCTGAGAAATCAGTTTTAAAGAAAAGATACCAATTATCATAAAAAAAGAGAACACCATTGCAAAGACAGGCAGTAGCTGAATTATTTTTAGCATAAACTTGTTGGATATTTCCAATTAGGCAGCAATTCGGGAGAACTGAAAAGACCACTTAGTATAAGGATGTGTACAAGCATTTACAATGTTTGTTGTGCAACAGTCTGTGTACATAAATGTTTAGGCAAAGAAGCAGAGGGAGAGGGCTGCACTTCATTCTGAGAATAATTTTAGAAGCCCTTTGAAAATTTTGTTTATAGTATCTTGAGCATGGTACCGAACTGGACTGAAGAAAGCTTTTTCCTTAGGTGTATGAAACTTGTAGATTTATATTTTTTAGCGTTCCAGTGTCAAAACTGTTTTGTGTGAGTACTTGCAAGTAGAAGAAATCTTCAGCATATGCATGATGTGATGCCATATAAAATTACATAGGTTTCTAGTTTCTTTGCTGGATCTTGTCAAAAGCACTTGTGTGTACATGTACACGTGTGTTTGTCGCTACACTAGAAAAGCATTGCAAGTCTTGTGCCTCTTCATCTTATCATATCCACAGTGACACAATGTTTCCAAAGGCTTCCACTATGAAAGACTTCAAGAACACTTTCTGTGTAAGTTTTACTATGCCAGGATGACAATAGCTTGTTTATTTCTAGATCAGAAAATCTTTTCATGTGTTTTTCCCTTCCCCTATCCATTATAAAGCACATGCTCTTCAGTGCGATTTAAAACAAAACATGGGAAGAGACAACAGCTTTAACCAGAATTTTCAGAAAAACATGTTTTTTGTTTTCTTGCACTTTCCTGGGTGACTTGTCATGTCAAATAGTGTCAGTCACATCTGATTAGGTGACTTTATGACTCCAAGACATAAAGCCACATGACTGATGCACCTCGATGCAATGCACTGCGAGATGACTCACCCTCTGGGAAACTTAAAACAATGCACTTTTCAAAAAGCTTAACCCTTAATGCTCGGAGTCAAATTCCACTAGCATGCTCCCATTATGATGATATGATAGAGAGTGACCATTGACTTGAAGGTGTAGAGAAGTGTGGCTTTTCAGAAAGTGAACTGATTTAGTAAAAGGTCTGAAGAATAAGCTGGTGAGTTTTTGACTTGATATTAATGTAACAGACTGAAGCCCAATAATCCTTATAACTCTTTTTAGCTAAATATTTAATTGTTGATAAATCCAGCATATTTTGCTCAAGATTGACATGGAATAAACAGGACAGATCATTTCTTTGTTTCTGTTATCCAACTCTTTAGTTTGCAAAATCATGAGTACTTACATACAGGTCATGCATCTCATCTCTAAGTTGAACAAGTCTTAGCAAAGATCTTATGCATCTACAAATAATGAGCTGCAAAAATCAAAACAATAGCAGACAGTTCACAGATTGAACAATTTACAAGTCATCATGGTTTTATCATAGCATATTTTTGTGCCTAAATATGAGATGTTTTAGCAGAATATTAATTGGATGGTGAAAAAATGGGGGGAGGTCGTATTACATCACCACTTACAGTTATTTCTCCCTTTTATTTAAACTGAGTGATAAGACAGGGATGCTCTAGGATATGTTTTTTCAGGAGTAAAATTTTTCCTGAGATTTTGGAAGTAATTTGCTATTTATTTTAAGCAGAAAAAGAGACACACAAAGCAATACTCACCTCGGTGTTATTCCTCACAAATTTGTGCCTCTTTAACAAAAGCTAACTCAGGTATCTACTTAGATATAATCTAACAACACTGAAATAATTATGCTGCATCAAAGTAATACAGGTGTTTTACCTGTAGGCAGTAACGCATTTCAGCATTAGCTATTATCATATCACACAATAACATTATGTTCTTGCCATACATGATGATTAGAGCTCAAAAAAATCACAGTTTATCTGTACAATCCTCATTTTAGCTATTTTACTACCTATTTAAAAATAACCCAGAAGTAAAGAAAATGGAACAGGTTATAATGATATTCTTTGGAGAATTTCATTAGCTATGTACTGAAATATTAATCCATGTGGTGTCCAAACAACCAAGCAAGGAATACTGCAGCAGCAGTGAAGAAGCTGCACTTTGCCTTAGAGCTCAGGGTGAGCCACGGACACCACCCATCTCCCACTTAGGACCTTTCTGTGGACTCTGGGAGGCTGAAGCTCCCACTTGCTAAGAGCCTTCTCCTCAGGAGAGGCAAGCAACACAACTCCTACTACAGTCAGAAGATAGTAACAAGGAAGGTATCAACCATCATCATCAGTTTATCTACAAGTTACGCTGCCAGTCTAACTCAAAGTGGGAAGTTTGGGTGCAAACGGTTGATGCAAGCTATCTGAATGTCTGTGATGCTTTCTGTGAGACATCTTGATTAATAAACCAGACCAATAAAAAATTAAAATTACATACATTAAGTGGATTAAATCTGGTTAAATAATAGGTTTCCAAATGTAATTATAAAAGTGAATCATTGTCCAACAGCTGTGTTTCTAGTGTGGTCCTTAAGGATCTGTTCTGTGCTACTTAACATTTCTATCAATGACATGGAGAAAAAAACAAACTTAAAACATTGCTAATAGGGAATGAAGACCAGGAGAATGTTAACTAAAGAAAGGCTAGACCAATAATGCAAAGTGACCTGTACTGTTTGGCAGATTATGTACAGTGAGCAAATATGTATTTCAACAGAGCCAAATATAAAATCACATATCTGGAAACAAAGAATGCAAGCCACAGTTACAGGCTTAGGAGTCTATCCTGGGGAGCACTGGCGTTGCTCTGTGCCCAACAGTCTGTGGGGTTGTGGATGAAAACTACTTTCCTATACAAGGAGGTAACCAAGGGGCCAGTTTAATCTCTGGACATATAAACAGCAGAATCTCAAGCAGCAGCATTTTACCCGCTACTGGTACTACTGCTCCTGGGATCTGTACCCAGTTCTGGTGTTTACATTTCAGGAACGATACTGGAAAATCCAGGAGTCCAGAGAGGAGGCACATGACTGAATAGAAGGCAGGAAAACATGCTCTATGGTGAAAGACTCCAAGAGCTCAATCTATTTAACTTCTTTCAAAAAACACTGGCTGACTTGATTATAGCCCCTATGCAAGTACTAAAGGAAGAGAAATTTGACAGCTGATGCTGCTGTATTTTAGAGAGAACAAGATGCAGTCACTGGATTTTGAAACTTGATACATTCACACTAACTGCAAGGTTCAGATTTCATTCCAAAGCTGAGCAGCTAGAATAACAAAGTAAATATGGAGATTTTGTAATTTTTTTTCTTTACTGTGCATGGTTGATCCATAAAGATATTCTAGTACAAGCACAAGTACTGGCCTTGCGGCAGGAATTCATGAAGGGAGTCCTAACACTTATGTTACTCAGGAAGTCAAGCTAGATGATCACAATCATCCTTGTTGGCCTTATAAGCCATGGCACCGGCTGAAGATTAGACCCTAAGTCTGGAAGAAGAAAATGCTTACATTCAAGACTGCTAGCCACTAGCAACCATTCTGAGGACCACCTTTAGTGTGCATGAACTCCAGTTTGTCCCTTACTGCCGCGAGTTGACTAAAAATCCTAAGAGAAAGACCGGCAGAACATTTTCATCCCTGCGTGAGCTACACAAAAGGCTCAAGAATAATTGTTCCCAGTGGGAAGGGGGAAACTGGAACAAGAGAATCTTATGAACCTTGCACTGTTGATTAGCTGCACTCAGCTAGGACGGTAGTAAATACTGATGGACTATTGCCCATCACTGCTAGTCAAGGTTGCTGTGTGCACTGGAGTAGAAGAGACTGGAAGCATATGACACTTCACTGTAGAGAAGGGAAGATTTATAAATCTATATTCTGAAAAGAAGGTGCATTCAATTATTAAAATTCAATCCAAAATTTTCCAACTGCAGAACTGATTTAGCTCTGCTACAAGGACAGGACTGAAAAACAGCCACTAGTAGCTTTTCACCTGGATTTATTCTGACATTCTAACATGTGAGGTGACTAGGACTTACCCCGGCAACATCCCAGCTATATTAGTAAAACTTGCTATAGCCTCATGAGATTTGAGAGGAGACATTGACTGATTCCACTGTTAATTAATCCACTATATAACTGACCTATTTTCCTGCCTTAAACTAGGAATAGCCAGACTGAGATTCTTTAAGCAGGCAAACTCCTACACAGTTGCAGCCTGAGTGCAAAAAGATACTGAATGATAAATTCCCACCTGCATCAAACACTCTTATCTTTTTCCCATTTCTTGTGCCCTCTCCCACTCACCTGGAACTGAACACTTCCCCTTTGTTTTATCTTATCTTGAAAACAAGGAAATACCACGAGGTACATGTCAATATGACCTCTGTGAACTAGGAAAAAGCTGTCTAATGTAATGCCTTGTGGCTCCATTAAACCAATTAAAGATGCATCTTGAATTCTACCAGTGTTGGGAAAAGAAAATATGCTTTAGGCYGTGAGTTTAAAAAATGTAAAGAGACTAGAGATAAAGACTTGCTCCTCCGTCTGGAGATTCCTCATGAGATGAGCTTACACAGGAGTTTCCTAAAAATCAGCTTTAAACTCTGCTTTTTCATCTATTGAATATTTTCATCTTGTTTAAATTTAATGGATTAAAGTGAAAATATTAGTATTTTAGGCAAGCTGAGGTTTAGCTGGGGAAATAGGCAATAATCTCTAACAAAATGTTTGGGAGTTTTCTGTCTATAGTTTAGGGACTGATACAAGAATAAGCAGGACAAAACATTTGCATTTATGCAATATATTTTGGTTTATCAGKGTACAACTTCCCTGCTTCCTGGAATATTCTGGGGATTTAGCTTTGCCATTAGCTTTCTTCTTATATTTCCATATTAAAAACTATACTTTTTGACCAGAAACAGTTAAAATATAYTAAATACTTTTCTAGGTCAAAGAAAGTCTCTTTGGATTGAATTAATGACTGGACAACCCACATTGACCATACTGCAGTGTGTAGCAGAGCAAATCCAATGTGGAGGAGCAAAGGCAGGATGCTGGCTCCTCTGCAAAGACACCTGACGTTCTTGTGTAGTCCATGGCCTGTCCACAAAAAATGAAGAAGGAGCTATCTTGAGCGTCCTGCTCTTCTCCAGCTGGTACTTACCATTGAGTGAAATCAGCATAAAAGTAATGATGTCTGAAAACAAGGATGGCCAAGTCTCAGGAGCATTAAACATCCAGATGAAGTCAATGGGTGCTTGGCATCTCTGATTTGGATCCATATTAGTCAGGAAGGGCCCAAGTTTCCTAATGGTGCAGAGGTAAAAAATGCATTTTTCGTCATAACATTAAATCAAAGTCAAATAGGACTTAAAAACTTCTCCAGGTCTTTGGAGAATGGGGGAAGACAAAGTTCCTGCATTAGTCTTGCCCTACTGATGTCCAGACTGGGTGTTCGTTTGTGTTGATCTGAAGATAGGCAATATTAAATATGTGCCAACTATGTTAATATGCTTTCATAGGACAAATTAACCCAGAGATCTTTTCCACACACAGCTACTGCAATAGTATAAACTATTTTGGTTGGGGATGTCATCAAAAGAAATAGATACATTGGCATGATCTTTAGTATGGGTACCAATATACAGATGCCTTATACAGCAGACCAGTTTATTTCCCTTCCAACAGCTGTAACACGTTTACAGCGATGCATTTAGTCCCTGTCTGTGCTAGTGAAACAACACTGGGTTTTAAGAAAGCAGTGTAGTTTCTGGGTGCAGGCAGTGTATCAGTGTCAGAGAAAGACTTTACAGAAAGTTGCCTTTGATTACCTTCAATTTAAGTTACCTTTGACTTCAGTCTGACTCATATAGGAAAATCACTAGCAGGCTGTCTAACTTAGCAATGCATAATGTAACAGAGGTATTTACAGTTCAACTAATTTCCACTCCACTGGTGAGGTCAGGAAGCTGCTTCCCTGTTGGCCTGTCTGACTGTGAAGAGGAACTGTAGTCACTTCTCAGCTGCATCTGTAGATACCTGATCTCAGATGAAAATAACTTTTGATAAATGCTTTGCTGAGACAAAGTCTGAAGGCCTGCCCTCAGATGTGACAGTGAGATGCTTCTGCAGATACCCCACAGAAATACAGAACTGCTCCATTAGATGACACTAAATCAGAATTACACTTCACCAGCTTCCCTGTCAGTCCAGGGAAAAGAGAAGCTTTCACTAGCCTGATTCCAGAGGAGCAGCATAAGCAAGTTCCTCACCTTATCTTGTCTCTGTGACTGAACTCTCTTCTGAGAGGGGAAGACAGTTCTGGTTTGCTACAGCCAATGTGCTATAACTGCTAATACGGGAATGAAATAACTTCTCCAGGAAAGATGGCTGGAGTGGATCTCATCTACTTGTAAATAAACTCAGACCAACCTGTGTCACACGGCCCACAAGCCACAATCAGTGCTTCTGGCCCTGGACATCACTCTCCAGTGGTGCTATATTAAAATGGGAGGGCCCAAGTCTTATATTACACCAGCTATCTGCTAACTCAGATTCCCTGTTAGCTTCTGTAAAGCTTCCACAACAGCTGCCATAACACAGCAGAGCTTAGCTACTCTCTAAGCGTTGGTCAGCAGCAGTCCTGGTGGGCTCCCTGGCCCAGCTGTTTTGCGCAATGCTATTTACTCACAGTCCTGTTGCGAGAGTTCGCAGATGTGCATAGCCTGGTGGCCAGCTACTGGTTACGGCTCTGTTCAGCTCTTCAGGTTGACAAGGATGGATGTGAAAAGAAGTGAAATAGTAAGAAAATTCAATGTACTAACAACAGAAAACAACAAAAACTCTTTTAGCAAATGACTGCTTTTCAGCATTGCACCTAACACTAACTCGGACATCTCTGAACAATAACAAGTCAATAAATCACAATAAGGTGGTTGGAAGCCAAGTGTTTAACTAACTAAACCGTTGAGCCTTATCTGTTAACAGATAAGTGGGAACCTGATTAAGGAGATCACTAACTCTAAAGACAGGTAGCATGCATAGGAAGAGCAAAAGAGATCTCATGTTTTCTGTTTCTCGGGATTAACATAGCAGCAAGGACATAGAAGAGAGGAATTTGAGATAAACTTTTCACTAAAAAAAAAGGTTATTTAACTCAGATTCTAACCCAAGTACTCCATTTCTTACACTTTTACCACCACTTTCAAAGACCATCTAGTTTGCACCAGAAGTGTACAAAAAATTGGCAAGAGAAAGACTATAGCCAGTACAGAACACTGCAGACAAGGAAGTATGAGTATTCTGTATTATAGGATTTTCTGTATTCCCTTACTGTTTGAAGTTCAAACTTTATTATTTTCCCCTCCAGAGATAGCTCGGAGTAATCACTATTTCTATCCACTAAAACACAGAGCATAGATTATCTTTCTTAAAACTATATGCTGCTAAGGATTATTGGTTTGGGAAAATATCTAAATGTTTCCACAACATAAGTGGAAACAAAGCAAGACTATGACTATTATGTATTACAACTTTTCATATATTACAAAAATCTTTTGAAATGGGAGACTATATATCAGCATATATTTTAACAGGAAATTTTAGAGGAACATGAAATGCATTTAGCTGCTCTGCAGAACGAGTAATTTAAACAACATTTACTCTGAATGAAAATGCAGGTACTACTTCCTGCTTCTCCCCCACGCCACACATGCACAAAAGGAAATGTGCTGAGAAAATTACTTTAATATTGATATTCTGCTTGTAATATCCTTGTTACTAAGGCAGGACTCAGACCACAGCAGTATATTATTGGGGCTGGAAGGTAAAGGCAGATTGGTGTTTAACTTTGTGTTATGCTTTGTAAACTGGGAGAATGGAAACGTGAACCAAAATCTGGAAATGCTATTACTAGTTATAGAGAAAGGAGCTGGCACGAAGAGCCTCTTGCATGGGAGCGCTCCTGAGCAAGCGATGCTGGGCAGCTGCAGCACTTCAGGGCTAACCCCAGGGGGAGCAGGAGAAATGCAGTTCTCTACCTGCTTCTCATCTAGTGTGGGCTGAGGAAAGGAGACAATATCCCTCTGTGCCAGCAGGGAAGTAGGACACCCCTAACACCAAACTGTTTGCATTGATCAATAAGGAAAGAGGAGCAAAGGGTTTGCCCAACAGAGGCAGAAACATGTAGTTCCTTTGCAATTAATACCTGAGGGCACTGTAACTCATCTCCCTTGTTCTTCCTAGATACATCTGGGATTCTATTAATTCAGTCAAAAACATTTTCATTTGCAGGACAGAAGAGCCAATGGCATAAAGCTGACGACGCCTTGCCTAACCCAAGTCAGCCTGTAGAACAGTCCTTCAYTATCAGAGCTGCAGAAGCAGTAGCCAGACCAGGGATTTGGTCGTGTGACCTGTGTCCTGCTCATTTAATGCCTCCCTGTTATTCTCTGCTCCTAGCTGTAAGCAGAGGGAGGGGGAAAAAAACCCTTCATCTTAAACTAGAAATGTCATTTTGCTCAGAAATCTCTGTGCAGTTACAGCACCTGGTTTCCAGCACAGATCTGCATTTTGTGCTCAGCTGAGTAACAGAGATAGAAGGAGGTCAAACAACTTTCCTGAGACTGTATGGCAGGAGAACGGCTCACAGTGAAACTCATGTGGAGGAAGATTCTCATTCTAAATAACGCTGATGGGAAGGAACAACACCTTTATCCTGAGTGACTGTTGCAGACCCATCACTGCTGACACGGACTAGTAGAGCGGGTTTAGTATCTGCGCTCTGGAGAGCTCGAGCAGTTGTGATGCCAGAATGTCTTCAGTGCTCAACAGGAGTGCAACCAGACTGAAAGGAAAGGAGAAAAAGGCAACTCCTTCCACTGAAATCATGAGAAGGACCTCAAGAAAGCATTATAACTATGCCCCTGCCTCAGCATTTTATGAGCATTTAATGGAATCTCCTTACAGTGCAGTAAAGGTTTAATGCTCCTGGGACAAGAGCCTGCTTCACACTCCCCTCACTCACTGCACACTGTCTGCAGTCAGGCTCCAGTTCTGCTCACTGGCTCCGGCACACTGACTTCAGTGGGCTTTTGCAAAGGCAAAGAGAAACACGAGTTTCAGGATTGCAGTGTTGCACTGCAAGCTCATGTGTTGGCCTTCCCTTGTCCTAAAACATCTTTAGTGCACTTGAAGGTGCCAGGAAATGGCAGTTTCTCTTTGGAAGAGGTGAATCACCAGAGGTGATGAGAGAGGGGAAGTTCCACATCTCAGCAAGGCTTTATTTTAATCTGTTCAGCAATTTCTCATTACATCCCAGAGTGCCCAGACATATTAGGAATGTTGATATCTGCCTCTCTTAATAGGAGAACTGCATTTATCCTCATGAAACAGGCATCATACTCCTGGGTTTTTCAGATTTCATCTTAACATAGTGGGATACAGAACCCAATAATGTTGTTGGATGAGGTACTCCTATTCCCATATGATTATATAAAATGAGAATAACATTCAGAAGACTGTTTTGAACTACAGCCTCCAATGGTCATGCTTCTCCCTTTATCCTTTTCTGCTTCTGACCACATGTTCCTCTCATGTGCTACCAGACGGCATGTGTTGTTCAACATTACATACATTAAACAGTTTTTACTTCTGGCAACCTTTAACACATGCTTCCGACTCTTGCTGTTCTGTGACAGTCTACATAAGGGTAGTAAAAGCCAATCTGCCAAGTATGAAGTTATTTAAATTTCAATTTATACCAAATTCAGTTAATACTGAATTTTCATAGCACTATCCTTACAGAACTAGGCTTAAAACAGACCATTGTTGCCTCTGTGTCTGGAAAAGTTTGGAGATGAGTGTATTATACTGTTTGATGACCCTCATCTTCTCAATAAGCGTTTTGATATCTACTGATGAAGGGTATTTTTATAATCATAGCCCTGTAAATACACATATGTTAAACATTTAAAACATATCAGAAATACTTTGTTTAGAAATACAATCCTCTCAGCCAGAAAGCACTTCCTTGTATGCAGTACTCTATTTGTAACGCCATCATTTCTTTCAGTATTTCTTACAGGAACAGTCCTGCCTCTACAGTAAGTCATGACCATTCTCTAACTAATGACCACTGTCACCAGAAGAATGGCTAGGCATTGGGCTCCCTAGACATTCCTGTTTCTCAGGACTCACAAATTGGCTGTTCAAAGACAGCCCAATAGTTTGTGCATATTGTTCTGTTACTTAGTAGATCTAGAACTCTTGTTACATCTGTAGATAGAGCATCCTTTCCTATAGTTTGGTGTACGGCCTCATGATATTCTCTTCTGGAATGGTGGTTGCTTTGAACTTAAGGAAAAGGGGGATCACACAACCTGGGACACCTTCCTTAAAAGACTACCCCATTGACCAATATCTCAGTCAGGTGATGGCATGACAGTATGTGCCTACAGAATGAGGATCAAGTACAGCTGCCAGCCATATCATTCTATAGGTCATGAACTCTAATGATTCTAGATTCTGTGGATACCCTTAAAAGTGTTCAATGCAACTGTATCAATGCTTTCTTTGCTTATAAATTCATTGCAATTTATTTCACCAGGGGAAGAAGATACCTAAAACAGTATCTTTCCAGGCAAGACTTCATCTTGTCCTGTTACCACTTGCTCCCTGTATGATTAATTCAGCTAAATCTGTCAGGCATATTTTAACATATATGAGGAGAATCATACACCTTTCCTGTATTTCATGACAGTTTGAGAGGATACTTTCTGGCTCTTTCTTGGCAAAACTCCCACTGAAGTCACTGGGAAAGGAATGCAAGATAGGACACTGAGCTTTCTGTTGTTCCAAAAACCCTTGAAGCAAATACGATGTGGAGTTCCAGTAAGTGATAAACTTCCTCTTGGCTGATGTCATCCAGGCTTTTTCTTCTTGTTGCTTAGTCAGGATTCTCTAACCGCAGTTTTTAAGTATCTCACCTAACATTTTCACAGATGCGGTTATTCATAAGGAAGTTATTAGTAACGAGCAGTTTAAACCAGAATACAGAGAATGGTATGTCACTATCAGGAAATCTCAGCAACACAAACTGCATTTTCAGAAGCCTCTGGTTTTCTGTGGGAAACCTGCAAATTCCTGAGAAGGCACTTATTTGGTGAGGTTATGTTTTATCAAGTTTTGAGAACAAAATCTGCCTTGATTTACACCTATTATTCTGAAATAATTAATTGAGACAATAGTTGTCTAAACCTAGACTCTTAAGTTCAAATATAAATAAATGAACCAGCTTTTAAAAACACTAAATTCTCATTACAATCAACAGGAGGAGCCTGGCTTCTCTAAATTTTAGAAAACCTGAACATTTATTCTCATTCCCAGCTTCAGATTTAGAAATCTGCTTGAAGTGATTATTTTGTAATACCTTGCCATAAAGCTCACTGATTTAGGACCTGAACCACATTTAAGTTGGAACAGAACCACACTAACCCTGACTTTAAAACGTTGCAGTAAAATCTTTCTATTTTATTCCAGGTCTTCTATTGCTCTCATCATAATATCGGACTGGAAAAGAATGAGCAGCTCCACTTCCCACATCTATTCAGATGGAAAATACTGTATTAATCTCAAAATGCCCTAGGCAAATTAATGCCTTAATTTTGTCTTGTTTTTGCAGGGGTGATGTACTTTTGGCTACTGTTGATTGTATTCACTCAGTGTGAAGGTATAAAGTTTTTTGTTTTTGAAAGTGTAGACCCTGCAAGACCTACATACTATACGTAAAGTTGCATTGATTACACCTGCTACTAGGTGTTGAGGCACCTGCTCTTTCACTGACAAAACCAAGAAAGAAGTTCTTGAAGCCAACAAACACTTTAGGGTGTTTTCATGTTTGTAATCTTCATCCAGGCTATTCAGATAAGGACCATAAACCAACCCATTATACTTATGGGGAAACTGGACCTGCAATTAGATGTACATGAATAAAAATATTTTGATGAGGCACACTATTTCAAATGGAACTTCTCAACATGTTGTGATTCACATTGAGAAAATAGTCTTGTATGGATCCAGCACAGGAAGATGCCGAGTCATAGGGATCACAGGATTTCTGAGAGCTAAAATAATAGTCATAAATGCTAATCCTAGCCACACAACAGCATCCTAATAACCTGGTCTACAATAAGACACCATTATCTCACAGATCTAGTAATCACAATACCTGGAAACATGTGCCCAACTCTGCTTTAAATCTATTCATTATTCAAAATAATTATACTTCAATTAATCATCGTGCTTTGTTCATCTCAAGTAATTTGTTTCACTTTTTATTTCTGTCACATCCTAAAGCTAGGAAGAAACCCCACTGCCTGAGGAGTTAAAACAAAGCAAAAATACATTCTTAAATGAATTCTGCTTCTGTTTGAAATGGTCTGCACTTGAGATCTCAGGGATATCACACAAGTGCAACTTCCACAAGTGTAATTCAGCCCACAGAAAGGGAGTGTGTGTAGCTTTAAAAGTATTTTTACCTTAAAAAAATCTACTAATCCAGGGAAAACATTCTCATTAAAGTTTACAAATCCAGTTTACATGCATTTGCATTTTATTTGCAATGAGTCACCGAAAGGATTAGGAAGACAGTCAGTCAACTAAGAGAGGGAAAAGTAAAGTTTATGCGGACTCTATTTTTAGATTTGCAAGCCGCATCACGACAAGTCTTCTGGCTCTCAGAACAGCCAGAAAGCGCTGCAATTTTGCAAATAAGCCATGGTCGAGATATATTTTAAGGATGACTATTTCTCTCCAGCTTTGTAGAGAAAATCAATATCTTGTTTTCAGATGTGTAAATGTAGTCGTCTCTCTAAAGTGCCCCGGTCAGTTTACCACACGTTCAGCAGCTGCTTCTTTCCAGGCTATCCCACGATTCCCAGCCTATGAGGATTGACAAGGCAATGATAAACTAATGTGCCCCCTCAGCTCTGTGCGCTGCCCATTGTTTCGGCAGCTGAGACCCTCTGCTTCTATTTGCTTTCTCCCACATACATTATTCAACAGCCCAGGAAAAGGCCAAGAACCTCTTTCATTCAGGAATTCTGTATTAAAATAATCAATTTCAAACTGAAGCGGGGAAAGGAGGCTTGCTACAGGCGAGGCCTATTAATAAGCCACCAGTCTCTGCCATTTGCATTGGAATCATGCTATCATGAGGTAATATTATATTTCTTTCCCATAAAAAGAAGAAGAAACCTTATAAGAATATCCCCCCCTCCTTTTCAGCAAAACGTTAATTAAAGCAACGCCTTCCTGATGTTATATTTTGCCACTATTTCCGATATAAGCACCTCATTTACGAGGACCTAGGTAATAAGAATTCTCTAGGCTACAACTTGGTTTACAAAATCTCAGGGAAGGAAGATTTATGGTTTCAGAACAGAGAATTCGGATGTTAAAAATAACTGAAAACATTTTTTGTGAATGTTTCAACAAATTAAAAATCCAAATCCATTCTTCTCTCGAAGTGTTTTGCTGGCATTAGAATATATAGGGCCATGCCAAAAAGATGCCCAGCACTGTTAAGTCACAAACTGCATGACATTCAAGTGAAGTATTTCTCCTTACAGCCATGCCAGAAAAGGAACACAGGAATAAAGGCAGGACAAGTCATTATTCTTGCACATCACGATTTCTTTCTTTAGCACATTTAGGAAAACCAAGATCACTACCTTCAAAAAAAGTGAAAACTGTCACCTCTACAGCCAAATAGCAGCAATTTCAGGCAAAAAAAAGGGGGGGGGCAGAAGCATTGCTTTTTACAGTATTAACTGGGTCTGCTTATCTGGGCTAATTCTGCCCGCTCGCCAGTTAAACTACCCTACTGCAGCATTGCATTTTCAGCCTAACTTTTCCTCTCACTTTTCTGGAGTCACACCCATCTATGGCAGCAGTTTGGGATTTTCTTTCTCCAATCTTGACATCTTGTAGAACAATAATATAAAAGAAACACTGATGTCAAGAGTAAGAAAAGGCTCAGCCCGGTGGCTATGGGAGTTAATGGGAATCATCCTATTGCCTTCAAATTGTATTGACCGTTGTCCCTTTCTATATTAATTTTTCCCTCTTTTCTACTTGAGATACCATATCTCCTTGTTACGAATGTCCCACCCACTACCTGACATTTCTACTAACCAAGTTCTGTCAGTATTATTTAAAAATGATTGAAACCTGATAACACTTCAGTGAGGTAAATATTGTACCTATTTTACCAGCAGCATCCTCAGCCTTGTAGGCACAAGGGATGGTGAGTGTCCAACCGAAGCTGGCTGTGGACCAGCTCTGCTCATTGTCACTAGAGGGAAGAAGTTGCACTAACAGCTTGGTAGTTTCTGCTCAAATTCTTGGCTGCGAAAACTGCCCAAATAAAGTGTAAGTAAGTACACACAAAATTTTAGAAGCCACTTTTGAAAGTCTGAACTTGCATCTTAGTGAGGAAATAGTAAAATAAAGGAATTTACTCCATTCTGATGGCAGACAGAGGGATTTTTACCAGTGTGTTCTGATGCTGGCACCAAATCTACACATTTAGAGACTGCTGTTCTGACAGGGAAATCCAACAGACGTTTGTCATTGGAAATACACGATCTAAAGTGAAAAAGGCTAAATGTACCGGGATTTGTGCTCATGAGTCACTTCCAAAGCTTGAAATGCTCAGTGAGTGAATAAAACATTCCAGAAAGTGCAGCGTACAGCACGAAGCATCCAGCTTCAATAAACAGATGATTTTTGCCAGTGGACGAAGAGGGCCAAGTAACTCTTTGAACTCTTGTTTTGCACTCATGAGTATTTATGACTTGTCAGACCTCTGTAAGAGACGTGAGTGTGACTCACCTATGGAAGAGGTAGTAAAGGGTTTCACTTYGTCCAGATTTCCCATGGTCTGAATGTGTCATAAACTTGTATTTTCATTGTGCAAATGAAATGCTAATGCTTGTGTTTAGCATTTGTAGTTTGGAGGACAAGAAATTATTAGTATGACAGAGGTCAGCTGCTATCTGCCTTGGGGGGGTAGTAAGATAGCACAACATCGCATCCTACACCTTTGCATAAACTATTCACTTTCCAGATCTGAGAGCCTTTGGTAAGGAGGGAGAAGAGCCAAGTCAGAGCAAGACAACGGCCACTCCAGCCCTTCCCTGCCAAGCCACAGTTTCGACAGGAAGGAAACCTGGGAGTGGGAGCAGGAAGCCTCTGCAGGCACCCTCTGACCAAGCCTGGATGACCACGGGGTCACGATGCCCAGGCCATCATGATTCCTGTCCTCTGGCTTCTCCCATCTTTGTGAAAGCCAGTGTGTGTGCAAGGAGGCGGGTGTCTACCTGTTTCCCATCTTTACTTGGTGGCAGAAGAGAAACTGCAGCAGAGTTTGCCCCTGAGAAGCCTGACATACTGCCAGGTTCAATAACACAGACACAGACTAGACTGCTTTTACGGCATGTATTTATCTGTATCACCCCAAACATGTTCATGTTCCTAAAGTCTGCCTTTAAAAGAAGGCTAATATTCGATTTTACCATGGCTTTTCTCTGTCAATACACCTGTCAGATCTACAAATAGCATATATTTACTCTAAAATAGCCTCAAATCCTAGAAATGTCATACTTCTTTATAAAGCTCTACTTCTGAACCTACTTACCCAACAGCATTAAATCCCTCGAATTAACACAGATTATCTAAAATATAGGAGCAGTCCCAAAATGTTTCTAACCTAAATTACATTTTCACAGCAAAGTCAGTCCACAGACCTGTATGTATGTTCTATCAAATAGCTGGTACTTGATTCTTCCATAAAGAATTTGCGCTCTAGAAAGCCTCCAAATTAGGTAGGTGTAGGGGTAGGGAAAATGGTAGGAAGAGGGATTGTCTTCCTTTCACAGCTAACTCAGGATTTAAAAGAATGCTATATCTTGAAACATGAGCCAAAATCTTGTGGCCACTGTCCAATAAACTCTACTCTGTCATTTTCCTTCAATGGAGTGATTCAAAATGGATATTAGTATAAAAAAGAGTAGAGTCCAATACTCCATACAAGCAAACTATACAGTTCCTTTTCATAGATATGTTTACCTTTTTTAAGTGTCTTGCTAAGCTAAACGCTTTATTAACTGTGGGCAGCTTCAGTTACTCATTATTAGATCTTTGATGTAATTCTTCTCTAGTATTCAGCATGTGAATTTACTCTGCAATTTGCACTCAATGCTAGCAGTAAGCCAACACGTACAAAGACAAAATGCTGTCAACATTTATCTGCTGCTTTACACATGCCTGGAGCAGAGCAAAAGGAAAGTGGCGAGCATTTATATTCCTGATTCAAAACAAGCTACATTCACTTGAGACAGTACAGGATAAAAAACAGAGCATCAGAGATGAGAAAATAACCAGAAAGTGAAAGATGAGTGAGAAAAGGATACGGATAAGAGACAAAAGAGAAAAAATCCAAATCCAATTCAAAAGAGAAAGATGGAAAAAAAACAGAATGTATGGACAAAGAGACAAAATAATCAAAGTCTTAAAAAAGTCTTAAAAAACCCTCGGACCTGTACCACACTGAGTTCTCCCAGGAGCATGCAGAGCTCCCCACAGCTACTAAGAGGAGCCCTGCGGTACTGAAATGGCAGGTCTGCCCACTGCCAGCCGGGGGGACTGCAAACAGCATCAGGGGCAGCAGCAAAGGCAGCAATTCACACCAAGCCCAGCGCAAGGCGAGGCTCCGTTCTCAACACACGAGCGGCGAGTAAGAAAGGAACGACTGTCTGCCAAGTGGACACGGACAGCTTACCCAGAGAAAGAAATTATGTTCTCGGACCTCTGAAAATTCACCAAATTGCACAAGAAAATATCCATGAAAGTCTGCAGTGTAATGAAAAACATTCAGGCAGAGTTTGAGGGGAGAACATCACAGAACAGGTAATTTGAAGGATAATCCATACAGGTCCTGGGTAACTATGGTTAGTTCACTTTTTCTGAACGTACTTTTTCCTTGGAAAATAATTCACCTATAGCAAAAATCCTAGTGTGAATGCACAGGTTCCTTTTGTCTTTTATGGAAACGTACTGAAGCATCTTAGTTCTATAAATTAAAAACAAAAATATTTTTTCAGAAATTTTCATGAAAATCCAAATTCCAAGATTTTGACTTTTTGTCATATGCTGTGACAACGACTTTGGATTCTCAGAATTTTCCGCCTGTAGAAATTCCATTTCTATTCATATTCTATTTCCTTCCTCCCTTCCTTCCTTATTTGACAAACAGATTTTAAGAGAAAAAGAAAGATATAAATCATATGAACTGCTCTTGCAGATGAGTTGAATCACTAATTACATATTACAGACCCAATCCCACGAGGCATCAGATCTTGTTAAAGTCACCTAGCAGCACCAGGACTGGATGGTGCCCAGCACTTTGTTAGGAAGATCCCAGCCAGTATCGAAATGAGCTGCATTATAATAGTACGTACTTGCTACTAGAACTGATCCAGAGGAGGGCTAAGTGTCCTCAGCTCTGATTACCTCTCATTGGGAACTGAGAGCACTTGGCAAGATCCAACCTTAAAGCTGTCTGGCACATTATCCTGTTTTGTAGTGTGATTTATTTTAAATGAAAGCATAAGGATAGCAAGTGTCAATGGTGCAATAGTGCTAATGTTAGGAGATGCTCCCATCATACAGGAGAAGAAATGTGGCGTCTCCATGCAGAAGGTAGTGGCGCATATGCTTGTGGCAATAAGATCCCCCACGCATTCCCGACAAGCACATTTATGAGCTCCTATTATCACCAGTGGGAGGGGGATGGGGGACGTCCATGTCTCTACGTGTTTTCTGTGCTAATCTGAGAGCTGGACCAAATCCCAGTACTTGGGTCACTTGTACACAGAGTTCTCATTGTGAATCAGGGGTAAAATGGCAGCCTCTCAGTTGTGCTTTGAAACTATGCATTTTTTAAAACTTGTGTATGCATAAGCCTCTTATTTAATGAATGACTCCCTTTGTATTTACATGTTCCACCATCCACAGAACAAATAGGGTTTAGTCGTTTGAGAATGAAAACTTCTAGTCCTCAAGGGAGAGAAGGGTAAGAGAAAAAATAGTTGCAGCTATTTTATGGAGGTGGTAAAAAATCAATTAGCCTCTTAGTTTTAGGTCTTAGCCCAATCTTCAATGTATTCTGTGGATAAAAATATGTGCTTTCTTAAGTTACTTTTCTGATTTATTCCACACCTTCTATCAGAAAAATTTCTGATGTAAATGTAACTGAAACATATTGGTTTCAATGCAGCTGAATTCACATCAAAAGTGGTCAGAAAAGTTATTTTAGGCTGCTCTGGATCACTATCCTAAATTAGAAGGATCTTACTGGACCTGAAGGCTTCTTAATCTTATACTTTTTTTTTCCTTCTTTTAAATTCAGCTGATAAATGAAATATGTGAAATAATAAATAAATTAAAAATATATGGCAGAAATCATTTCAAAGGATTTAGCAGCCAAGATAGGAATGTACTGAAAGAAGCATTTTAAGTTGTCTTGATTTCCAAAAGGAAATAGTTATAAATTAGGCACTCTAGGGCACTCTGACTCATTTATAAGAGTGGTTCAAGAAACTCTTCAATATTAATTAGTAGCCTGTGAATTCAGCCTATGCAATTATGATGAGACAGTTCTTTGGGTATGAAAGAGCTAACTTATCATATTTTTGAATTCGCCATCTAGAAGCTTGAATATTTTTGTATTTCCATATTTCTCAAGTAGCACTTAATTTAATCTTATCCCCATTTCTTTCAATAAACCATTGTTGCGTCTCTTAAGCAGCACAGCTTCCTCCTCTAACTCATCTCCCCGTGAAATTGGTTTAATGAAGCAGAAAGGTATGAAGCATTAACAACACTGGAATTCATGTGGTAGCACTTCATTTTTCAGAGGCACTCACATTTCCTACCTAATTTATAAAATCAGCACACAAATGATTTTTATCACAGCCATTACATCAGTATAAATTACTGCCTTTTCTATAACACGGCAGTTAGTCAAACTGTTGAAATGATATCTATTAGTCAGAGAGAGGAGGAGGGAAAAGAAAAATCTGTAGGAAAGATTTAGTGTAAAATAAGAACTGATAGCAACCTTATTGAAACACTAATATTAATTTACCATAATGAACCCAAACCGGGCATATTTTGCATAGGAAAATTAAAAACACACAAAGTAAAGCAAATGGGTCAATTTGTAAGGGACCAAAAAAGGGAAGCCAGCAAACAAACTATGCTGTATCAGAGGCAGGCAGAACTGCAATTAGTAAGAAGTTCCTCACATCCAAGGAGGCCAAAGTGCCTCACTTGCTGGTCACAGCCCCATATTCCTCCACCAGCTTCCCCATTCAGCTCATTGTGCCAGCGCTGGTGTTCTGCTTTTGTGCACTGTAGCTCCTCCAAAATCATATTTATCCTCCTGTCTTCTTCCATGTGCACTGTTACCTACTTGCATCCTGATTGTTCCCTTACCGGCTATTGGGAATCAGCCCCTACACCAAGTTGCCACACAGCAAAAAAGATAATGATGCTTGCTGGGAGAAGCATTTAGTGTCCTCTGCTTTCTTAGTGAGTATAAACTGCTTTCCCAGGACCTGAATCCTGATTCACAAAGTTTGGCCTGTAAAAAAATAGCTGCTCAGTCTGCAGATGTGTCACATACATACTTGGAAATACTTCAGCCTTGTGCTCTTCTGTAAACACCACCTGGCTCCACTAGCAGATCTGCTGCTGTTCTTACAAGTTTATCCCAGGCCTCCTTTCCTGTTTGCTGTCCTTCAAGCATGACTCCTTCCAGAATTATGGTGTAAATTCACTGTTACTTCTTTGTCAGACCTCTCCTCCAAATCTGCCTATAAGAATAGCCATCTGATAGTGGTAGATAGAAAATCAGCAAGAAATACTCTTTCAGAACCATGAAAAGGATCCAGAAAATCTACTGTTCCTGTAACTTTCATTCTCAGTCCCCACTTCTCAGTTATTTCCCCCTCATGTACTCTCTGCATCGTATCTGACTACATGTGCTCAGAGGCAGGGACCAGGCCTTTGATTTGTACTCCCACAGCAGCAAACACAATAGGACACAAGACTTTACGGACACTGTTTGATGCCATTGTTGTTAGGAAAACTAATTATTAAATCAGTTTAAAAAAAAAAAAGAAGAGCTGATTAAGTTGTCAGTGCGATAGCATAAAACATACAGGGTGTATACAGTCAAACAACCTTTCCTCATTGTGTTTTACCTTAATTTTTTATCTCCTCCTGCTTGCAGTTTTCATTAATTAGACCTTCCCTCTACATAACATTAGGGACTTCTTGCCTGTCTCTCTGTATTTCCAGTAGATGTAACACTGGTGTATAAGTGTCTACTGATGGCACCTTGTGGCTGAACCAGAGAAATGCTTGGGAATATGAACAGGAATGACAAAGCAGGGAAAAGATCATGAAAAGGATACAGTATCAAGAGAATATCCCTCCTCCCATAGTGACTACTGAAAAAAAATTGGTGCAGTACTGTAAGGTTTTGCAGGTATCTCCCTGGCAAGGCACTGCATGAATCCTGCCTGCCTGCCTCGCCCCACACAGGTAAGATGGACAAGTCCTTCCCCTGGACGCCCTTGCAGAGGCAAGAGGCAGCAGCACAGCCCCAGGGTGAGCAGTCAGGTGTTTGCCTGCAACCTCATGCTGGGAGGAGGCAGAAGAAGGGGGACAGGGATGAGGCCTTCACAAGGTTCAGTGAACTGGCAAATCCAACTAAGCCAATGTGCGAGGGGGAGGAAGGACCCACATTCTACCTGCTACCCAGAGACCCTGAAAGTCTAATGCCAGCTTTTTTGGGTGTCTTTAGACTCTGCAGGAGAGAAAGTCAGTTCTGAGCTCAGGCATCTGTTTCTGATCTGCGCTGGTTAGCAGAAACACAGACATCCACACCAGCCCTTTCTGCATATTCCTATAGAGGCATTACAACACCAGACGCAAGGGGCTGGGATGTAACCTCTCTGGAAAGTTGATGGGTATTGGAGAGACCCAGGACACCTGCTGATGGCTGTTTCTGGAGGCACGCAGGGAGTGGAAGATGCATTTGTTCCCCATCTTTCTAGATTCTCCCCCAGAAGCTCAGGTGTGGATAGTGGTCCCCAGTTGGCCCAGACCTGCAAGTCAGTTGCTGGTTTGTAGTCATGGCCAGAACTCAGCATGGCACGAGCACACTCAGCAGGGTAGTGGAGGCCTTTCTGACTATTCCAGGCACAAGCCCTGTTCAGAATGGCCATCAGCAAGGTATGGTCAAAGCTGAGCATATACCAGTGCTGGCTCTGTTAGCATGAGTGCGATCATGTTCCCACACACAGTAGTAGCTGACTGGATTCCCACAATGTGATGAGTAACAATGGTGGGATTAAGAGACAGCAAAAGACACAGATGTACGCTATGGATAAAGGATATTTGGCATCAGGCAGTACTATGTGAGGTATGTCCTAGGCAGAGTGACAAACACAAAGAGTGTGCTAAGCCACAGATGGAACACCTAAACCTGTCAAAGGTCTCCTAAGAAATGCTGTGACTACATGAAGCAACCACTGAAGTTGCCCCAACCAGTAAGCAATAAAAGAGCTGGTTCAAATCAAGGCTGCTTCATTTACCTTGTTTTCTGGACTTTGAGTCAGTCTATTCCTCCCTATTCAATGCAGGTTGTTATGCCACATGTCTTTGTAAATCTCCCTCACTTTTGTAATATCTTGAACATGCCATTAGCATAGTTTCCAGACGTTGCAAAGTCCCTTTAAGGGACTAAGACTCCAAGTTTCTGTCCCCAGCAACCTACAGTATAAATAAGGAGCATATGTATCATTTGGGAAGAGAAACAGAAGTCCTATGATTTGCCCAAGGTCACCCAACAGATCAGATAACTTGAGATCCAGAGATGAGAAGACATAATCACAGGATCTAAATAAAAGCCCTCATTCTAGATAACTTATGATGGAAAAACATGGGGGTTTATTTCAGGTATGAGGGCCTGGAAATAAATTATGGTAAAGCTGGGTATTTGAAGTCCCAAAAGAGTAGCAAAAAGGGTGAAATTTATCTTTGCCAGCTAGATTTAAAGTTTCTCAGCAGACTAAGGTTGGAGTTTTTAGACCTAATAAAGTGTCATGCAGTATGTCAAACAAATGCCTCTACATCTCTTACATAAACACAAAGGCAGAAGAACTTATCCTGACTTTTCTATATCTTTAATACACACACAGATTTTGCATTCAACTATACAAATTTGGGGCTTCTCAGTCCAGTAGAGACAGAAGAAGTCTCTTTTATGACAGAAAAAAAGGACCATGGTGAAAAAATGTGCTGTGATATGAAAAGCAAAATAATAGATTACGAGAGAGGAAATTCAGCAGTAACTGGCATAACTTTAAAAAAAAACTTTAACAAAAATTTTTTGTCCTCTTTGAAAAAACATTTACTGCCATAAAATGTAGTTTGCAACTTTGCTGCTACCTTTTGCTCTATCTTTACCTAACAATAAAAGGAAATTAACATCAACAGATAAAGAATAAAAGTCTCTTACCAATGAGAACTCTTACCTGCAAAAGGGAGAAGAGTGCAAGACTCAGTGAAGCCCACTAAAGACTTCACTATTTCATATTACCTGGAAGATGTTCAGATACCACAGAGATAAGCAGCTTTACAAAAACTTGGGAAAGGTTGATCGCTGAAATTGCAATCTTTTTTTTTTTCAAAGTAGGTGTTTTATTGCTTTTTTGAAATAGTAAAGCTAAAAGTTTGTCTTTACCTTTTTGTATAAATAACTTCCTTTGCCTGGGGTGTTCATCATCGGTTTGACCTTAAAATGCATGGCAGCGTTCTTAGCAATATTCAATCAATGGTAGGATTAAAGGTGAAATCAGTTACACAGAGGAAGCCTACTGCTGTTTCACCAGTGTGGTGGCTCTAATCTCCCTCCGAGAGACTAAAGATCATAACTGATTTACTTCTCTTCCCTGGGGAACAATTTTCTGTAGCCTGAAGCAATCAGGAAACAGACTGAATTGGCTTTAATACCCATCTGCCCTAGGGGGGAGAGACTGTGAAAAGCTACTAGGTTGTTTCTTCTTCATAYTTGTAATTAAATAAACTATGACAAATTTGACAAGCAGAATTTCTAGCAGTACCAGTTGTCTTAAAACTTCCCACTCAGTGTATAGCTGATATACAGCAGCTATTCCCAAGTAGAACCGGAGACTATTTAAAAATTAAAAATCAGTGATCTTCTCTCCATACCAGCATTTTATGATTAACCTATTGGCAACATACCTCTAATTTTCACACCTACCAAGAAACAAAAATAACTTTTTCAAGACTGTGAGACATGTTTAAGCACTAGTAAATGTGGCTTGCTTTGTTGTTTTTTTGTCTCTAACTGGGATCCTTCTAATATTTCAAGAATGTGTGGTATGTAAATGAGATGGTGTTGACGTAATGGAGAAACAAACCTTAAATGTGGTACCTAAAAGGGCTGTGAAATATCTGGGAAGGACAATCTGGGATCCTGAAGTATTTCCATGTAGATTAATATTCAAGTATGTAATACTAACAGATTAGTCAATAAACTTTGGTTATTATTACTTCAAAGCAGTATCAGAATCAAAGAAGGAGGCAAGTTTTCCCTAACAAACTTCCTGCAATTCCACTCAATTCACAGAGTTGTCATAACATAAAAATAATGACAGGATCCATTTTACGAATAAAACCAAAATCAAGGTTTGTACTTTATAGTGTCTGAAAGTGCTGGATAGATATCAGAGTTGTTGTGAGTACAGTCATTTCGGACACGCTGCTATCTACCATCTTACCCAAATGCTGCAGCCTGAGACATTTTTAAATACTCCATAGGGAAGACAAGCAAGCTCATGATTTTGCAGTTTACTGTTAGAGCCAGAGACATCTTTTCTTACATGGGCTTAGCTGAGACAGTTTACACTGACAGACAGTTCTGAATTTTTCTTAATTATTTAACTAATTTAGGCTTTTTCATATATTACCGGAGAGAATCAAAGAATTTAAGAAATGCATTTTTTTTCTTTTAAAGAAACTTGTTGATTTTATTGCCCAGACCTGTTGCCCAGTGATACTGGGGCCTGACATCCTGGTGTTCAGAAGACCAAAGAGAGAGAATTACTACTGCGCCTGCTAAGTGTTTTCACAGCACAGTACCAATGCTCCAGCAGCGCAGAGGAGGGTATTGTTGACCCCTGTTTTATGGATGGAAATATAGACATGGCAATGTAACAGATGATTTGTCAAAAACATGCACTGGTATTTCTGCCCAGCTTGAGGTAATTGGGTGGTATCTTCCGAATAAGTATCTACAAATCTGGTTATGATACCTTTGAAAAATAATCCACATTGTGTGAGCCAAGCTTCTAAAATCAGCATCGCTGAAGAGCCTGAATATAAAAACAGCTTAATCCTTTGTAGGAAGAGTGGTGAGAAGCTGAATTACGTTTAATGTCAGAGCACAATATGGCAGAATTACCATCACCTCTTTGGTCCACGCTGCCTGTTGCATCCAGTTACTAAGGAAATACAGAGGAAATAACTTTGGGAATCAGCTACCCAAGGCAGATTTACAAGCTCTGTTTTTAAAGTCACCTATTACAACAGTATTGCCCAAGTCTACTCTGAAGTCAGGAYCTCTCTCTCTCTTTGAAAATACATAGGCTGCTACATGTAGAGTCATTTTCCAAGAAATATCAGTCAATGTGCAATTAGGGGCTCTCAATAGCAACTTACACAGATATCTGAAAAATGGAAATTCTGTAGCACATGATAGCACAGGACAGATCCTGCAAAAGAATCACCTAGCAGATCATTTGTATTTCTATGGTGCCTAACAAACTGCAGAGATATCTGAGGGGCACCAGTCCTGGACCTGTAATTCATTTCCAGTGTTATTATGCTAAATTCTTCCTATCAATGAAACAAAGAAGAGGCTTAAATAAAACAAGCATCAAACAAAAACTGAATCAGAAGCCAAACACATAAAGCTGAATTTTTGAATGAAAATTTGAAGATTTTTACTTTGTCAAATTGTTAGTAAGGAGAACCACTGGATATATTTACATGTTGAACTCTGTATTTCATTTCTATACTGTTTTTCAAAAATAGATTATGTTTTAAAACAAAAGAAGTGTTTAAAATGGTATCGTATATTTTTTTCATTCAGTTGACAGAAAAGAAAACTTTAGCTACAAAACCTAAGATAGGAGAGTCACTTTCCTAAGGGCTAAATATTTACCTGTGTGTGATTAAGAGCGATATAAATGGCCAACAGTGACTGCTAAAAATCTACTTCATGCTGAGACTGCTGATAGAGAAAATGATGCTGCAAACAAAAATCTATTCTGTCAGTTTTGTACTAAGATTTGAATAATTCAAATATATTCTAAGGCTTATAACTAGCTTTAAAAAACCTCAGTGTTAACATATAAAACCAGCCATTTTTAACAAAAGTTCCCATTTCCCCTATTTCTCTTCTGCACCTGCTTTTTATCGCAATAGCCACAGGCTGTAATAAGACGGCAGTGTGGCTTCAAGCCTCGATACAAAGGAAGCTCTGTCTGAGCCAGTTACTCATCCACATGACATGATAGCTCCCATTTCCTCCTCAGTCTTGCTTTCCCAGTGCAGTGACAGAAACCACATTGCAGAACTGTCAAGATCCTAAAAACTGATTGTTAAATGCCAATTACCTTGATTAGGTTTCCTAACACAAAAAAAAGGGAAAAAAAAGAGTGAGAGAGATGCAGACTGAAGATTTACCTGCTATATTCTAACTTGATAAACTGGAACTTAAGCATATCTTCTGCGCACAGATCCCAACCATAGATATCAGCTCAAAACCCACATTTTTTTCACTTCAGGTAAGAAAAATGCATCCATGATCAATCACTTACAATAAACTTTCAGTTCTTTTTAAACAACAGTTCAAAAGTCACATTTCACTTCAGTGAAGATATACCTGTAAAAACAGATGTAAAGACATCTGAATTTACTCCAAATTTCCCAAAGGAAACCATAATACCATTTGGGTGAGAGATTTAAAATTAGATTGAATCTCACACAAAACAGGAAGCAGCCAAGAATAAGGCTGCCAGGCCTCTGAAATTTGTGAGAACTGGGGATGCTCAGCATTTTGAAAGACTGAACACAAATCTTTACCCTTCACCTGAAAGGATTTGCCTCCGACGAACAACTCCACTACAACCTGCATACAGAGGTCGGTGTTCAACCCCAAAATCTATTTCCTCAGTGGCTACTGCTCCCATGATGGTGAGGAGAAGCCAAGGGGCCAAGGTCAGAGAAGGGCAGCTGCTACCCTGATGCAAGACTAGAACCCACCATGCCCTGGGCAATGCCCCTATGGGCGCACAGTCCCTCTTACCTCCCTAAGCATAAGCAGAGAAGGAAATTAGGTGGGGTTGTAATGTAACACCACTGACGGACAGACACGGCCTATGGCGGCTCTGGCGCTCACGTTTGCTCAGTGCCTTGCCAGTCACCTTCCTCYGTGGTTACTGGGGCGGGAGGTGAGAAGGAGCATCGATGTGCTGCCACTGCATGAGCATCCTAGTGCACACATCCTAGGGCCTGGCTGGGAGGCAGATCACCCTGGAGGAAATAGTTTTTAAATTGCCTGGCTCTTTTACCTACTGGGGAGCTCATCATCCAGAGAAGGGGAAAGCCCTGTCCTGGGAGAGAGGAGGGAAGGAGAACACAAAAGAAGGTCTTTGGTCCTGGCTGTGTGGGTGCGCAGGGAGCGGCAAGGAAAGGCAGGTGGCACTGCAAATTGATATTCTGCATAGGACATTGCATTCTTCCTCTATCTGCATGAAGATAAAATAACTTTGAGAAGCCTTGAGCTGTCTGTACTTTTACCCACCAGCTCCAGAAAAATCCATGCTCAGCTACAACCACCCAAATCTTGGTTTGCAATGCACATTTATTCCGGGTGACAGGAAGCCAGTTAGCATGGCATCACCATCATTACGGCAAAACTATCCTTATCCTGCTGTCACCTCAGTCTGTGGGGTGTACAAGTCTACAGACACATCCCATGTGCCAAGGCAGTCCTAGGTCTCTCCCACAGTCAAATGCAAGTAGCTTATCAGTTCTTCAGCGAGGT
Source organism: Apteryx rowi (assembly GCF_003343035.1). NCBI lineage: Eukaryota > Metazoa > Chordata > Aves > Apterygiformes > Apterygidae > Apteryx > Apteryx rowi. The sequence continues at coordinate 67,090 of NW_020451083.1, forward strand.
TATGGGAAGTCAGTGACTATCTGCACTCAGTGATTTTGTATCCTCATTGCAAAGTAGATTTTGAAAGGGTGAATGGCATAGGTTGAAATCTAACACCTACTAAAACATTTGGTATATACTGCTTGCTAGAGAAAGGGGCAGTCAAAAGCAAGTCTCCTTTTCTGACAAAATCTTTCCTTTAATATTTATTATCCTGCCTAATCGCTGCTGAAGGCTCATCACAGTTTCAAGCTCTGACTGATGTCTTACTACAAATATTACAAGTTCCAGCTTAAGTTAAACTGGGGCCTGGATCTTAACCTGCACAGGCAAAGCAGCAGCAGGCAAAAACCTCCTCTATTCCCAGGGGATGATTTCCTAAGAGAACAACTAGCTAAGAATCCAAGTTAACTGTGCACTCTCGTAAGCAATCATGATGTCTATTTTCAGACAATAAATTTAACTGTAACACTTATTACAATTATGCAGTACAAAAAGGACAAATTATGCAGTCTTTCACATCAATAAGCCTCTCCTGACCCTTTATTTCTTCTTCATTTAATTAATCACCTTTACATCCTGTGCCCCCCGGTCCATCTGTGTATCACTGCAATGAATGAGACAGAACTGCAGTTGTAAAAAGAAAGGGAAGGTTTATAATTTCTATTTAGTTCTGTTATTTGGCTCATTGTTGAACACAGAAAATTACTTTCTAAAAAGAAGGATCTTGGCTCATCAGCTGAGAATGATCCAATTATTTTCCCTTCAAATACATTTTAAATAAATGATTTTTAAGAGTCCTTGCTATCACTTTATCACCCACGCATCTCCTGCTACATATCAGGAGGTGGCAGACCAAACAGCTGGGGATTTCTGTTCCCACTGTCAACCTGCTTCAGTGACAGTCTCCAACACATAAAATATGAGATACATGACTACATGTGACTGTCCCCTGGTGAAAAGCAGTGATGCTTTGTCACCAGTGGTAAAATTACAGCAATACTTCAAGAAAGAAAGACTAGCAACACGGATTGTGTCCACCCTGGAAGGTCAAGAGTTCTCTTTTGTTCCCACAGATCGCCAAGGGATGACATTTGGATATTACAACTGAAGACAGTTTGGCACGGTTGATTTAGACTGGAAAAATCTATAGCTGATGTGAGTCCTGTTTCAGGGATCTTGGTAATGGGCTGCTTTAGTGCTCTATCCTTCCAAGCAGGTATATCCAAAATCTGGATCTGAATCTTGACCCTTGCATCTAGCAACACTGCTGAGCAACCTGGCATTGAGGGCTGTATTGACTGCTCCTCATTGCAACTGAACTACCAGAGYTAGTGAGTAAAACAAGCACTTTGGTAGGACTTGAGCAATGGGAAAATTATGCAGAAGAGGAACATCAACAAAAGTTGTAGTTCAAAAACCCACTTCCCTCTGCAAAAAAAAAGATGACAAAAATACTGCCACGGCAAGTTTTTAATAATAGATATTGAGCTTTATCATGGAGCTCTGGAAGAACAAGCTCCTATGCTGGAACTCTGTCCTGTGAAAAAAGGAGTTAATTTTGCAGAAAAGTCCCTGAATATATATCTGTGTATTTATAATGTGTTAACACTAAGAAAAACTCTGATACTTTCCCCAGTTCCCTCTACCTTTGGAAGATAAAACAAGGAGATGAGAAAGTTGTGATGTTCTTTTGACCTTCTGCCAAAGGTAAGGACCACATGTCGGTTTGAATTTCCCTTGCAAATCTGCTGGAGCTGCAATACTGAAACTGCACTGCTGGTGCCTGCTTTATCTCTGATTAGCCATCATTTGGGACCACTGTTCAACTGATGGAACAAATGACTGCACTGAGCTGGTATTTCCCACCTCCCCATCACACAACGGTTTAGAATAATATCTCAATGCAACTGAAATGCAGTTTTATTTCTCCTCTCTCATCCAATCTGGAAGAATAAGAAAAAACTTAATACAAAGCTTTATTTTTATCTTACTGAAGAAGGATACTGTATAGTCTGAGTAACAATACTAGGAGCTAGGTGGTCTCAAAGACTGTTTGTGGTCCAGGATATGCCCACAATGCTCAGAAAGGACTTCTCTCTCTGAAGGGCACAACATTGCCCAAGGATACATTTTTTGTGCGGTGGCAAGATTTCTCAGCATTTTCTTGAATAGCTGCCAAGAGAAAGAACCGATGGTCTGCTGGCTGTATTAAATATCAACTGGCATTCCCCAGTTTTCCCTAGAGATGGCTGCATTTTCTGTGGTAGACAGAGCAATCCATGACTACTGTCTGCCAGTCTTTGCTCACTGACAGTGCTACATCGATACAGCAGGTCAGGTTACTACAGCGATTACAGACACTACTTGACATCTCTCTCTCTCTTTCCTTCTTTCACTAGCATATATCAGTTTGAAATGGACCCAGCGCACTGCCTACCATCGTGTCCAACCCCTCAGCCTGAGTGTATTCAGGCAGGCCTGCCTTTCTGCTCTTCCCATCGAGGTCAGCTTTACCCTTCTGCCACAAATGCTTTCACTCCGGTGTGCATCCTCTTTGAATTTGGCCCTGGATAAAAGACACTAGGAAAGCCGGCTGCAAGTTTGGGGTCCCTCAGTAGAATTCATCTGGCCCTATTTTGTTGGCATAGGCAAGTTGCCCCAATCAGGGAAGATGTGCAAGGACAGCTGTAGTCAACTGTTCTGGTCAAAAACGAACAACTAAGCCGTTGCTTGATCTCAGTGGAGCTGATTCACAGAAGAACTTAAAATTGTTGTAACTAAACTAAAGTATAACCTTCAAGAGAAAGGTATCAGAAAGCATAGGAAGTAGTGTCTGAAAAGAAGCTCATTTGCCTGGCTCATTCAAGTAGCGCACAAGTAAATATCAGGAATGCATCCCCTCCCCCAGCTTTTTTTCTTCCACAGAGAAAAAATGACAAGATTTGAAATGCAGAGGGCTAAATTCTGCACCTGATTATTTTTGTTGAATGAACTTGGATTTATGCCAGGATGATTTTTTTGACCTGCATATCTGCCCCAATTATTTATTATTTGTATGAACTCAGTGCCCATCAGCCCAGAGAAGTAAACAGGTCCCTGTTGTGCTAGTCACTATACAAATGCAGAATCAAAAAAAATATTTCCTTCTTCAACCATTTAAAAGTCAGTAATGTTCAGACTGTTAGAATGAAATACAAGTACCAAAAAGAAGTCAAAATATCCAAAACAACTGTTGCTCCTCCCTGCACACTTATCCCCTTTTCCTGAGTAACTCAAGTTATTTGGATCAATATTTCACACTAATACCATCACTCTGCTACACAGATGTACCATTCAACATCCTTCCAACTTTTGCTTTATGTCCCTTATTTTTTTACTCTTCTTTTCTTTCTATGTTAACATCATACATTCACTGACGTAAATACCACCCTCTCCAATGGGCACAGGTAAGTAGCTGAACACACTTGAGGGGGCTGGGATCAGCTAGCAAGGGATTATCTACGGGGTGAAAAGACTGGATCCCACATTCCTACTTCTCCTACATGCCTGATTTTCCTCCCTGTAGAGATGTGCTAATGACTCTCCATTGTAGAGATCTATGGACAAAGAGTGCTATAAAATGGTCACATATTTTTTAATAAAATAAGAAAATCGGCTTCTGCCTGTACAAGTGTTTAATAAACACATCAGTTTAGTTTACCTTTCTGTGGTTGATTCTCAACATTAGTAGGAAACATTTCTTCTTGGAAAAAGTCTCACTTATGAACATCAGAAACATGCAGAATATTATTTTGTTTGGTATATTCACACTTTAAAAATCTTTCACTCTAGATTTTAATTAATTCAGATGAAAATAAAATATTTTAAGACATAGTACATCACACATTAACTATAAAAAAGCTTGGGAAAAAAGCACTTCTGATGCTTTGAAATTATGTGAACTGTATTTTGTCTAATATAGTTTTGTCAATCACCTTTTCTCCCAACAGTTTTATGAACACAGTAAGTCTGTTCAAACCATGAGTCTCTGCTTTGTCAGACCGAAGCTACAGTGTTTGCAAATACACATTTGACTGACAAGCCAATGAACGACATCCACTTTCAAAAAATATCCTTGCACACTTAAAGAAAGAGAGGTGTGGTTTATAGATTTCTGATTTTTGAATTAAATAGGACCCAGCAGCTATTTAAATAAAATCTCCATGGAAACCTGTATTTCACAGGATAAGCCTGAGAAAGAAAAGACCAATGACAGCTTAAGAAGGGAAAATAATTTTAACTGATATAATCTCCTGCAAAAGTCTGCTACGCAAAATGAATTAAAAATTCCACTTAGAAAGCTGAAGCAAGTAGGTATTCACTGAAAAAGTTTTGCTAGAACTGAGAGATTTTAAAAATAATTAGACTAAACCAGCCCCAGGGTGCGCACACAGCAGAGGAGAAAAGAACCCCAAAGCAAGCTGCCGTAACCGTCTGAAAGCTGGCTCCCTGCGACGGTAAGAGGTCTGTGGTAAACCACGTTGATTTTGGCAAGTCACTTGTCTGAGCTGTGGTAGCTGTGCAAGGACACATCTAACGTACCCCAAAATAAAAGCTGGCTTTTGGAGCCTGAATTACAGGAGCTGTGGCCATCAGGAGCCCACATCCAGCTCACAGAAAGGAAATCACGTGTGGAAACCTTGGAAAAGACGCTGCCCAGGCCATCTGCCCGCCTTGTTTGACTGCAAAAGTGAATCTACAAATACTGCTACAGGTTTCGCCTGCCCAGTGCCTGCCCCGATGCGAGAGGGTGCTCACCTCGGGGGATAAGCAGGGATGCTGCCCCTGCTAGGCAGCAGCAAGCCCTCTGCACGGTTATTCGGAGGACGCTGCCCAAATGGTATTGTGACAAAACCTTTATCAGTCATCTACTAGTGTTATAGAAGTAGTGCATGCTGAAGTGTATTCTAAACCTATAACCACAAATTCATCATTTTTAATGTTTCCAATAATAATAAAAATGGCGGCCACCACTTCCCTACAGGTGGGCCAGGTGACACTGGGGCTCTGCCCCTTTTACAGTCCACCCCGGGCAGACCCCACTCATCAGCCTGTCATGAAGGGCTGTGAGACATGACAGTGGCCCTGCAGAAGTTATGGACCATAGCAGGACTTGTGACAATGTTCTGTTCTGAGGAGGGCAATTTTCTTCCCACCCTGGAAAGCCATCTACCTTACATTCAGCTTTGCCAGCCTCTCGAGGATGGCATCAGAGCAGTGGGGAATTCACTCTGCTCCCCGAATCACACTCCTTGTTGTGCTCTCGCAAGTGTTATCCACTCTCCTGAAGGCCACCTTTAGCTAGCCAGCTACAGGCTGAGGTGGCATTTTCTGAGGTTATCTGGCATTGTTGCACAAAAAACGAACCCCCTTGTATGGAATAAAAAGTTAACAATGGAAGATCTTGCCCCACTGCTGGTTTCTGGCCCAGGAAAGACAAGTATGAACCACAGTGGCAGAGCAGTGAGAACTCATGGGCCCTGGGACTCAAACGGGGAGCTCAGATATTCACGATATCCTCACTGCAAAATGAGTAGGAAACAACCTTAATCAAATACAGGCTTAATCCATAGGCCCAGTTGTGTAAGCAAATGTGAGTGTGCAGCACAGGCATGGCATAAATGTTCTGCTGGGAGATACTGGGCAGTAAATAGACTAAATACCCAGAGTATGATGCACACTTATTCAGCAAGAAAGGGTCTGCTTGTATCAAAATGAATAGGTTGAGAACAGTATTACGTCCTAGAACAGAAGATAACAAGAATAATTACATTTATGTTCAAAAACCAAGACTCTGGCTTTCTATTCAGACAAATTTCCTTAATTACGCAAAATACTTGATAAGAATACTGCTTGCGCAGGTCTCATCTCACAATACATACATGAATTGTACACCAAGGTCCTAACACCAGTGTCAGGTGTTCGAGGAAGCTGTTAATAATTACTTAAAAGTAAGTCATCACAAACAGTATGGAGCAGCTCACAATTGCCAAAATTGTTACAGCGCCATAGGAAAATGATTACATGTTTTTAAACAATTTCCTTGCAAAGGAGAAAATGCAGTTCTTTGATGCATGTCTGCATTGTTTTTGTAAATACTCTCAATTTCTCAAAAATATCCCTAATGATTTTTTCAACTTTCTGTTTCATTTCTATGTTTTACTGTATATAATGTGCTCATTCTGAAACACACAAATGGTTTCAAATTTTTATTTCTTTATCCATTATAGCCTTAATATTATGAGTACCAGAGAATTCTCCCRAAGTTTGGTAACTTTTCCACAGAAGATACTGTCTGTTTATGCTAAAGTATTCTGAAATTATGAAAAGTAAACTGATCCCCTCTGAGGATGCAGAGAAATGTCATGGTTTTCCATCTACTGCAGCATAGCCAGACAGATTCCAATCTTAGCAACTACTCATAAATCTGAAGTGACTCTAGCAAAAATAAAAGGAACTACTTCAGATTTCTGAAAGACGGAGAGAACAATCTTATCCTGTACCATATTTTCCCTGATTTCAATCCTTAAAACTTACTTGGCTCTGTTCTCACAGCTCATCACAGATGGTGAATTTTTCTAGTCTTGTTCTTCACTGTGGCTCACATACTAAAGAGTAAAAAGCCACTGATCTAGTGGTTACAGCTAACTATTGCAACTAGGATGAGACTGAAGGACTTCAAACACAGTATCTGTGAATGAAAGATGAGTTCTTAATTGTCATGCTCCTTTACTATAAACCGGCAATTACTAATGCCTCTAAAGGTTATCTGATATTCATCAGTAATTTTAGAACACGAGGAAATACTCGCTTCCATTCCAGCCAACTATGTTCAAACAAGTCATATTAGGCAGACTCTTTTCCTAAAATACGACACCAAGCAGCTAAATTCACTGTTGCTGTTGTATTACTTTTTCTTCTGTAAGAACTCCTAGAATCTCCTCATATGTTTTGGTATTATCTTTTTTTTCCCTATAATTTGCTTATCATTATAATTTTTGAACTAAGAATTAGTTCCCATTTAAAAATTTGATTCAGACTAGTTGAAAGTCAAGCTTTGATTTTGAAAGATGCACCTGCTCAGAGATGGAGGATTTGTGRTAGCATTAGAAATGATGATACAGCCATTTTCAAGAACCTTATATCCAGCAAAGCAGAGGAACCAAAACTAAGTCAACACAATTAAAAAAAGATGCATTTAAAGCTTGTGCTTTAGATAGCAAGACTATTTCAGAGTAATTCCTGCCGCTGATAGTTTGCACTACTTTGTGTGAGCTACAAAAATTTTTGTTTGACTTGCTGGAGCCAAATTTCCCTCCTTTTTTCAGTACTTTCTAGAGTCCTATTCATAATAACCCTCATTTTTAGGCTTTAGTTCCTGCCCAAACTGACTATTTGAAAAAAACACTTCCCTCACTGATGGGGAGTATTCTGCAGGGCATCTTCCCATCACAGAGCAATGCTTCACAGTGCTTCGCCCACGGTATAACAAGGAGAGATGTGGGTAAGACAAGGTGATGTGGGTAAGACCAGTGCATCCACACCTTTGGGACAGGCTGGGCACCCAGACCCAACCCCAGTCCCAGCAGGGAAGATCGTAACTCTCTGACAACCAAGCTCTGAGAGGATGAGGCAGATGATCTTGCTTAACTGAAGGATTTCTACAAATGGATTTTTAGCCGGTAGAAGACTTATTTAAAAGAGAAATAAATAGGAAGGGAGGGTCTTTTGATTTAGAAAGGACAGGTTCACTCTTCAAACACTGTATTTACGAGGAATGAGTTTCATGATGTGACTATTAATTAGCAGATAATTATTGAAGAMATATTTATCTTGCAGGAGTATTGAAATGATATCATCACTTAGCATGAAAGATGGTGCAGGTCAGAGCTCAGTACTAACCGATGGAGCAAGAAATCCTTTGAAGAACCAAGGAAACAAAGTACCAGATCTGTAAGTAAGTGTAGCATCAGAATGGAGGATCAGTGTCAGGCCATTCCGCTTTCCTCATGAACATGTTSGCTGACTTCTGCTCAAGACAATGGTATGGGAAGACCACACGCTGAACTGTTTCAGGCCACGTGCCTCTTCCAGCTGCACTTGGGCCACTTCAGTCAAAACAAGATCAGTTAGCGAAAAAACTGTTATTTAAATTGCTTAAGCTAACTCAGCTTATTTAGACTGAAACAAGGAATACTCACATAAGCATTGAGCAAAAAGGCCTACCAAACATTAAGCAGTGAAGAACAGGTGGAGGTAAAGAAAAGAAGGGAAGGTAATATTCTTCAGCTGGAACAACTGAAAATGGAAGATGGGACTCCACAGCACCACTTCCTTTGGTTCTCAAAGTACAGGGATTGAGGGATTTTCCCCTAATTCTGTTACAGAAAACTGTTATATTCAAATGAGATGGATGATTCTTCTTGAAAGGCATGATTATCTATTAATACATGGAAGGCAATGGCAATTCCAGTTATCCTTCAAATGCTGGGAAGATCCCTAGCTTTTGCTTTCTATATGGAGATAGAAATCCTGAAAAAAACATAGTTCACTACCACATTAAAAGCAAGAAGCTTTTCTTACCTGGTTATTTCTAAGAGTCTTAGAGACTTACTCTTTACCAAGACAGCCAGAAGACACAATAGGGTTTCTCAAAGCAAATTCTTGAGGATTGGATTTATTGCTTCGCCACAGTCTGCAGATTTGAATGTTGCTTCTCATGATTGTTTCCTTCCAAAGGGGCTGGTTGGAGCATTTTGATTCATGGATACTACATCATTCATGGACTCAGAGGCTAGCAGACTCAGTACTTTAAACTTGGCTTGAGATCTCTTTAGGTACTTTTATTGCCCCGTCATAGTTGCTTTCAAATGCTTTAGAAACACTTACAAACAGAAACAAGAGCATCAGTTACTCAGCATTTTTTCTTTCCAAGGAGGAATATCTGGGGCAGACTTTAAGTTTTTGCTGTGTGTGTATGTACATGAGCAAGAAAGAGAAAACCCAAGAAAAGCTCAGAAAAAGCCATTTTCCTCTGAAAGCAGCTCAGCCTGCCTTGCCTCCATAGCCCTGAAGCCCTCACAGAGGTTTCCCTGTCACCCCACATCTTAACACCATCTCCTTACCCCTGCATCTCTGCAACAGAGCTGTCCTGGGGAAACAATCAAGCTAGTGCTGCAAAAGGCTTGCAGTTTTAGGCAGAGACCTTGAACTGCACTCAGCATTAAAGAGAGTCAGCCCTCAGTGCAGAACATCAGGCTGATGTGCTCACGGTGATGATTGTTGCTAAGCAAAGGGAGCTGATGGCTGTCTTTTGTACTGAAGTTTTCAGGATGTGAGGCCTCACTGAATGGTCGGGAGGTCAGGAATGCATAGGTCATCCTGGTCAGACCCAGGCCCAATTGAATGGGACACCTCTTACGGCAGATGGAAAGGGGAAATTTGCTGCCATGGTTGTAGGCATCTGTAGCAGCAAGGAGTTCAAAAGGAGCACAAGCCTGCATACGGTCCTATCCCAGTCCCATGCCTCCCCGCCTTAACCTCTGAACACTTACTTCTGCTTAAAATATGTAGCAGAGGGACATCTTGACTTAATACAACCTCGGCCCTGCCAAATTAGCTTTAACGTAAGGTCAACCAAGAAATCATGCCATGAATGTGTGACACAGAGGAGGCAACAACCTGATCAATTTTATGACTTACTGGCACTTTGTCTTGATTTGTTTCACCAGTTGTCTCATCATCTTCAAACTTCAGAGAAGAAATATGATTTGGCAGAAGAGAGTCAAAGAAGATGGCTGAGCCAAACTACAAACTTACTGGTATCATAGTCCCAATATCTCTTTCCCTATTCTCTGTCACACAGTCACACCCCATCTCCCATGCTAGTTCTGATTGCTCATGTTCAGGAGCCAGTTCAGTTCACTAAACTGGGAGAAAAAGTACTCACCCTCTTTTGGCAAGTTCAGCCTTCTATCAGAATCAGCCCCCATGGGGTCAGAAGATGACAGGACAGAATTGCTGAGAACAGGAGAGAAAGGTGCAGGGATCAGGACCTCCATTTTCAGGAGGGCTGAGAGTTTAAACTGTACCTGAGCCCCATGACAGGAGCTTTGGTCACCGAAGAACAGTCTGCGTTCAGAGGAACCTCACTTGCTCAGCCTAAGAAATAAGGACTGACCCACTTCAGAACATTTCCTTTATGCTCTTACAGCTCTGGGAAATAGGACAGACAAACATACACAGGGATCAATAATAGTCAAGTGCTACAGTGAGTCCATTAGGATCAGCCCATCCATCAGGGCTACAACAGCTCTTCCAGTGCCTGGCTGTAGCCTGAGGCCTGGCTGAGACAGCTCTGCAGTATCCACCCCAGTTCTTGACTGGCATGTTCAAAAAAGAGGGCTCTTGGCAGAAATTTCCAAGGCCATCTCTTCAGAGCTATAATTTTTAGTCCTCACTACCAGGATATTGCAATGCTGTAGGGTCCATCTGCCTCAGCAAAACGTAATCCAAGAATATTAACTAAAAGAGCAGGACAGAGCTGTGGTTCTTCCTTTCTGGGAAATGGAAAAAGGAGTGGTTTGAATTCAGCACACATGGATTATGCCTATGATATACTTGATCACATTAATATTTTGAAGTCTCACCTGTGGAAAACCTATGAATGCTTCAGAAAGAAGCTCTGTAGGAAGTCATCACCTGTATAAATTCCAAAGTTTCCTGAGACAATGGACTTCTCTGCCATTTCATCTAATGTGTCTGTCAGCATCTCTGGTAACTCTGGGTGTGATATGGCAAGACAGTACCTGACCAAGTCCTTCACTTAGAAGCTTACTTCCTTGTTAATTTTGGGAGCCATTCAATTCATGGGTTTTTAAGGTGGTAGTGAGGTGAGACAACATTGTATTTACTGCTAATTCCAGTTTAACACAAATAACTACTAATTTATCCTCCCTTGGACTCAGATCTTTTGCATTGGCAACGGTTTTAAAGAATGCAAGTAATAAAGAATCTGTTACATAACTGGGTGATTTCATTGATCCATTATCTTCACTATCAAAGACACACAATACTTGATGAGTGTTTCTCATTTCGGGACATAGGTACGATCTACTCCAATGCAGTGGTTAGAATGGGGTAGATCACAGAAAGCATTTGTGTTTGTTTGTTTGTTTGTTTTAGAGGGAGATGATACCAGAAACGAGTAAAGGATTTTTTTTTTTAACTTTTCAATTGTTTTAATAAGCATTACAGCTGAAATCAAAATCTAAGCTTAAACACACACATTTTTAATGCCTAATGTTGGGGTAAGCAAAGTAATTGTACCAATGTTACCAAAACTTCAACAAATTACATATGGCCAGTTTTCTTCTTGCTCAGTATGCTGAAACACAGCAGGACAACAGCAGTAAAGAAAGGCAGGCACACATGTGCTATCCTCTAGAAGATTGTTCCCAGGAAAATCCACAGAGGTAAGGATTCCCTCAAAGTCAGAATTCTCACAGAATAAAGTGAGAAGACTGTGTTCACCAGAACAACAATCTGTATTTGTGCAAATTGTAAGACCAAAAAAAAAAAAAAAGATAAATAGGTTAATCTGTTGTAAACTGATTTTGACCCTGAAGGTGATCACAGGTACACAGCATTACGGCATTTTAAACTGTTTTATGCAGAGCTTAAAAAAGACCCAGCAACAAACAAAGCTTTTTTTGTGTTTGCTAAACAAAGCATGAAAGAATAGTGACAAAAGTAGGAGGAGCCGAGTTTGTCCAGACAAAGCCAGGAGGAGGAGCCCTCATGCAATGGAAATGCAGTTCAGTGGTCCTGGATTGATATGCTCATCCTTTAAACCCCTAGGGCTGGGAGATCACAGGGCCTGAAAGTCCATCAAAGAGCACTTCTCTGCATTGATCCAGTCTGGAGCGGAAGGCTGGTGGGGGTCTGCTGTTCTGTATAAGGCTGCCTCCGAAGATAATCAGCTTTTCTTCCTTGGAAATTAGGGAATCCCAAACCTCAAGAAAGTGTTATTTCACATATCACATGAGTCTAAACCTACAGAAGTCTGAACATGTGTGTGTATTTAGAAGAAAAAAAAAAAAAAAAGCATGTGCTTTCACACATGCACGCACATCAAAGCAGGGTAAATATTTTACCCCCAAAATATGCCGTTAATGCTTCAGGGGCTCTTTCAAACTTGTTAATAGCAGAACTTGCAACAGAGGTCTTTAAAGCACTCTAACAAACTTCCCTATGTATGTTTGGATGTTCAGGCAGCACCTAACCTAAAAAGTTCAGAATCTTTTAGTGTCTCAGTGGCTTGTTAGGTGACAGGGTACTACAGACAGGCACTTACATGTCAGCTCAGCTTCTCAGTTTAAAGCACTTTAGGCTTTCCAAAAGAGAAATCTCAGACCTGTGGCCTGCTTAGCACCAACACCAGTGCTGTGACAGACTCATATTCAGAATATCTTTAGCTTCCAGGTGATCAGCAGTATGGCTGGGGAACACCGTTCTACCCGTCACAGCTTTATGTTTGGTTTAATCCAAATTATATATCCAACACACATATGTTAAAGAGTTGAACTTCTGTAAAGCAGAAATAAGTGGGAGTGAAATCAGACAATCTAGCACTCTCCAGTATAACTAGGGACTGAAAGTCATTAATCAGAAATTCATATGATATTGGAAACTGTCATGATATTTTATTTATTCAGGGAGAGAAGTGTTGACAAACAGAGGAAGATATGAGCTTTTCCACCACAGCATGTGCAATCTCAGTTGATAGAAGTTACAAATATTTTAATATCATTAAGTAGCTCCATTTCACTAAAATAAATCAAATAACCAACAAACYTGTGTACCCTAAAGAGCCTGATCAGTGACAAAACAATCCATAATTCCTTGTACTGGAAACTATTTCAGGAGATCACAACTATTGCTGAGAAACAGGGGCAAAATTACATCTGAGCATTACCCCTGTGGGTATAATCAGAGGTAACAGATAGAGCAGCAACTCAGTTGCTTGCAAATAGTCCATTTCATGATGTTTGAAACCAAAAAGGGTCACAAAGTGATTCTTCCAAAACACTCAGCACTGGTGTAATGGTGGTGTTATTGGGATTAGCAGGCCAGAGACTCTGAGAGCTTTGGAAATAACACACATGCACAAAGTACTTCACTGAGCACATTTCAACAAAATTGTTTGCRAGCTAACAAGCATTGGGTATGTTAGATATTTAAAAAACGAACAGTACAGACAAAAGTTCTCTTTCACCTTTAAAATGCAGTTGTTAACCATTTCCCTTTCACTTTCCTCTGAAAAAAAAATCATTTACACCATTGAAAATTACAGTAATGAGAGAAATAAGTTTCTTCTTCTGTCAGTCACTAACAGCCTAAGTTTTAGGTGTTTTTCAGGATATTTATTGCTGAACATGCTCTTATCCTGCATAGCTAGAGAGTTGATAAGCCAACATTATTAACTATTGTTATTATACMTGTGCCTAGAGGCTCTTTTATTAGAGTAATCTAAGAAAAGATTCCTGATCTAGTCAGAATACAGAGTAGAAAATAGCTTCCATCTCAAGAATCTAGTAATCTCTGGCTTATTTTACAGAGGGAGCTTCACTAGTAGAATTTTGCCACTTGAGTTATACTGGTTGGTTTATCATCACAGATACACTCAGTTATGTAGCAGTGACAAACCAAACTGGAAGAAAAAAAAAAGCATTCTTTTTCTGCAATAATCATATCCCTATAGGAAATCACGCTAGTCAAAAGAGACAAACAAGCACTCTACAAACAACTACGGCAATGGAAAAGGTTACTGCTCCCCACTCTGCCCCCAAGCATCTCCACAACACCATCTGCCAAAGGTCATCACCCCGCCAGCCCTGGCAGCGCTCCTCACACGTCTGCTTCCTAAGATGTTTCAGCCAGAACAGGCTACGTTAACTGGAACAGTTAAAATAGATTCAGGTTTGCTTAACCTAAAGCTAACCTGGAAGTGCTCATGTAAGCAGCTCCGCTGGCGAACCTGAGTGGTGGCAACCTCCGGGAAGTTGCCAACCCTGGTAACATTTTCTACCAGCACAGATGGGCCTGGCGAGACGCACGTTTGAACCCTGACTGAAGCTGTGCAGTTATGCTGGTAGGTTTCCTTAAAATACAAGCACGTGGCACAGAGGCAGATGGTTTGAGACTGGGTGACTTGAATCCAAGACATTAAATGAGGAAGATAAACGTCAGCGATCGCTATTGGTTACTTCTCAAACCGTTTTCTGTTAGTGATTTTAGAGCCTCAGTCTAGGACACGGGGGTGTGGGACGGGCAACCACAGAAATGGTTCTACACCTGAGCATGGGGAGGGCACTGTATGCACAAGGACTCGTGTGAAAGAAGGGTGAAAAAGCATTAGAAGAAAATCAGATAAAATAATTGAAGTGAGGACTGGTGAGATGGTGCAAGAAGGTACAAAAGTGGGTAATTGGGATAAGCTGAACTTATGAAGGGCAATAAAAGGTAGAGGGTCAACTGCTTAGACTGTAAAAATTGGAAAGGCTCAGATAAAAGCAATTAGAACAGTGGCTCAAGACAACAAACTTAGCACTAGCATTTTGACTTCCTAATAACCAACACAGAAAATTAAAATAAGATATGTTACAGGGTAAAATCACTAATAGAAACTGGTTCACCAAGAGCCTGAAACAAAAAGAAATGATGAAGAAAATAAAAAGAACTGATGACTGCTGTGATCCTGTAAAGGACATCCCAAAGCCCAATACGATGAGATCAGTTTCAAAGTGAACTCAGTTTCAGGTACTTAATGACTTAGTACGCATATATGCAAAAATCACTTAAATAAAGGTGTAAGGAGGCAGCAACAAATGTTCAAAGAGTTTTTTCCTTAGACAACTTAAAATGGGAAGACTTTCATAGGCTTCTCATGTAGAAAGAAATGTGCTTGAAGGGAGAAATCAAATCAAGGCACATGCCACCATAATAGGATAACAAAAAAGATCCAAAAACAAAATAGTCACCTTCAACTTTTGTTAGACAGCTATTAGCACTGAGAGGATTTACTTCGAGCAAGAGATAGCACAGCAGCATGCTATCTTTTTGTTTAGCGCCACGCTATAGTTTGGGCTCCTGCTATATGAGATACACAGCAGAATTCCACTCATTTCTGTGGCTGCGAAGGGAACCCAATTGGTTTGTAAACAGAGAAAAAACACTCTATAGGTTATACCTCCCGTAAGGATATTCGGCTATTTACTTTGGTGCACTGTTTTCATTATTTACAGGGGAAAAAAAAGTGCTAGTTGGTGTTCATCACTTTTGACAAACAGTTCTGTGAAAGTCTCACTCACCCTTGCTGTAACACTCTGAAAAGTGGGATGAGCAACCAGGTTGTTTGGGATCTTGGGAGTTTTTTTTCAGCAATTTTCCCATTTGCTGATTCACTGAGGTAGTAAGTGGAGGCTAGATGCTTCGGTTCCCATTACTTAGTGAGTGCAGGAGCTCATCACTTTACAAAGGCAGGCCTAACAAGCTCATACTTAAACTGTATTGGCTTCAATAGGCTTTCGATCAGGCCCCTGTCACCCAGACATTTTAACTGCGGGAACAATGCCCAGCTGTCTGCAGCCGTCCTGCGGGCAGCCTGGGGAGCAAGATGTGAAGGTCTAGAGTTATAAGAGAGCCATGTTGGAAGACAAAACTGAAAATTTGATGAAGGAAAACAAACAGTGTCCCGTTTAAATATAAGTGTGAGTACAAGTAAGTAGCCAGTCTTTTTCTAAAGAGATAGTATGTCTATTTTAACTAACACAATTAAAATCAAAGCAGCCATGTCCACAACTGCATAGAAATGGGTGGAATATCAGACTTTTATTGCTTAAAATGATGCTACAAGATTTAGTTATCACTAAGAACAGCCCCAAAATTTGCAAGTTTAACCTCTGGCTAAACATGCACACAGTATCCCATCTGCTTTGCACCATTTTAGATATTCATGAAGCATGCAGCGTGAAGCACTTTTCATTTTTGCTATGCTTGGAAAATTAGCCAGCAAGCAGGGAGCAGACAATAATAGGAGATTCCTATTTGATGTCTAGGTTTGATTTGATGCATCTTTTAGTGTTTTGATCATTTGGACTGAAGAAAGACGCACACAATTTGGTAGCTGGCAAAGTGGGATTTAATAAGTCTCCTGTAAAACACAGCATGTATGCAAACAGCCCAGAGGATTAGACTCCACTTGCTTAGTTTAGAACTTGGTGCAGCCAACCTGAATAATCAAACGGAGGAACAAAAGTTGTGAATCCCCTCAATGCACTGCTTCATTAGGATCTCCTTACAAAAAAAGAAAATGGGACTCATCTGATCAGCCAGATTTTATGGCATCTGATTAGACCACCATTTTCTCAGCAGGTCCCCTTTCTTTAAACTGTTGACTATGGATGGCCTGCTGAATAGGATGAACTTTGGACTGCTAAATTGCAGCATTATGGTTATTTAGTGTAATTTATGAAAAAGAGAGAAGTCGTGATCACCTACTTCATATTGCTAATGATATCTCCATTTACCAGAACAGGTATGAGTTTGGATCATCATTTTTGCCTCACAGTCACAGAACACTGCCCAATTAGATACCGAAGAAATTATGTTTGCCAATGGGGCTGTACGAGTACTAAATTAAGATTTAATAGCCCTTATATAATCATTTATTACTGTTGACTGTTTGCTGCCTTGCATTAAGTTCCACATCATCTCAGCATGTTTATTTCAAAGTTCCCTTTATTCAGCATTTTCTACCCACATTTTACTGATACTAATCTAAAAAGTAAAAAGCAAAGAAAAAAATCTAAATTTGGTTTTCCTGCTCTGCAATGTTTCATCTAAACAGCAATTAAAACCAAAACAAATTAAAAGGACACTATGAGAATTACATTATGGTGATTTAAGTGAGAAAGTCCCCCCTCCCTGAATGAAAGGAGATAGATTTCCAATTACAGAGATTATCACTTTGTCTTTTTTCCCAAACAAATAAGACTGCCAAACACCTCCCATAGGAGCAAATTTCTAAATTGCTGATTATTAGAGGTAATGATTTATTCATTATGCTAGCTTCTTACCCATCCTTGGAAGCTGGAGCTATACAAGTAAATGATGAACTATCAGGGAGGAAAGGAACAATATAAGTTAGCAGGTCTTGAAACCTGTCAGAATCCACTTAAATAGACATGACAGAAGCAGAGTACGTAAGGACAGGACATGTGTCCTGCCCCAGGTCCAGCTGTACCACTGTAAGAGGTTATTGCCCTAGCCCACTCACAACTAGCTGCTCATCAGCCCCTCTCTGCTAGTCACAAACCCCTCCTGCCCCTCAGCTGCCAGCAGGAGGTTTTATGGGCACGTCTAACCTACTGCAGTCCCCATGAGCCGGGCAGGCCAAAGCACTAGAAACAAAGGCCTTCAATTTGGCCAGGTTACCAGACTGCAATAGGTTTGGGTACACCAAGCAAGCAGTTGTGGGCAGAGTGGAGGTGAACATCACCTCTGGCAGAGCATCGTGAGCAAGCACCTGTGGGGATTCCCCGGCACAGCTCATTCGGGAGGAGGAAGTCTGTCCACAGCCTGATTCTGAATCCAACCTCTAGAACATGTTTACTGTTGTCACTTGTTAATAAACAGCCACGGGGACATTGTTCTAGAATGAAAACTAAATGTGCTATAACTGCTCCAGCATAACTTTGGGGATAACAGTATGAACGCTACTGCTCTGGTCTGGTTTGAATTCACATTGGGAGAGTGAATCTACTCATACAAGTCTTCTAAAACAAGAATCCATTTTGTCAGCTTCCTCCTGTAGACAAGCCTACACGTGGTTTATTTGGTGTCCTCGCTGCAGATTTTTCTGCTTTCACAACTCAGATTCAGTATCCTCCCTGGAGTAGAGTTTTTACATGGATACTAACAGTCAGCAGCTTTCCTTACAACCCTCAGAAGTAGCTGTTTCTCTCTAAGGCATTTTATTAGCATGCTGACTATCTCTACTAGAGTACAGAAGGATTTTCCTGTGGGTTACAGACCATATCTGCTACCATAGGGAGTCTGAAATCACTGTAGGCTGATGCATGCTCTCAGTCTTTGGATTTTGATTATTAAAAGCAAACAGGAGCAGATACTGTAAAAACCTCCCAGAGTGTACTCAGGTACGACAGAGAGAAAAGGGAGCAACAAGTGAGGGACCACAACACCTCCCCACAGAGGCAGCAGAGCTCATTACACTGAACTAAGACCCTGAGTAACTGAGAATTTTTGCCTTCTCATTTCCCATCCCAAATCAAACCACTGCTATTTCTCTGTCCATAAAGGAAAGCTTACTGCAACAATATTCCCAGGGAAAGACTACTTCTTAGTTTTGCTACAGTTCAGATCCATGAAGCCATGTATTTGTTGCAAACCAACTGTAAAGCTCATCAGCATAGCCACAACTACACAATGTACTCTTGTTCTTTGTACCCAAAAGAGGTTTTAATTTGTCCTCCTCCATACTCTGTACATGGTGTTCAAGAAACTTCTCAAGAGAAACGGTGCGAAATTCTGTACAGAGTAACATTACATGATAACATGTCTCCAGTGTTATTCTCTGTAATAGATGCAACATTCACCCAACATCAGTCTTGTAAATAAGCGCATGTCTTGTACAAAGCAGCTATTTGTTAGGGAAGTCAACAAGGGAGTTTCTCAAGTACCAAATGCAGCTTTCTAACTGGCTCTGCCAAATAAGATGCCGATGCCTCCATTTGCAGTGCGCTCAGTAATGACAAAGAGAAGGGAGGAAGCTAGAAGAAAGCCATTAGTTCAGCTGTCAACGTACATAAGTGTCCACAGGTGTCATCAAGTGTGAAGAAGCCGTGGCAGCCATTTGACATTGATGCTTCTGTGGAAGAAAATTTTGCAGCAGAGGCAGAACTTGCAAAATCATGAGAGTCTTCTGTCAGAATTCATCAGCTCTTGGATCATGGGATCTCTAGTTAAAAGGGCCCCTGGAAGGTGAGCAGACAGAAATCAAGGAGAACTTATGGGCAGGATGAGTGGGCAGCCAGCAGACCTTCACATCTTCTGCAAGTGGCAGGAGATAGAGCTCTGTTAAAGCTTTCCAAGCCTCCTGTCATTGCAGCATTTGCATGTTCATTGGTGAGAATAAGCATTCCTCTGGGTACAGAGTAGGGAAAATGTTTTAAAAGCCTTCTGTTGAGTTACCATGGTGTTTGTGGAAGAAATCTTCCATCTCAGTAATTACTGGCTTGCATTGCACTGTTAGAGCCCTCATTGAGTTCAGCAGCTCTTCCTAGGTGGCTCTGCCTGACTAAGATGGTAGTACTGGTAAAGCATATTACAAAGCTGAGGATGAAAAGAAAGCAGGACCCAGAGGTAATTCATTCTCTGTGATAAGCTTTTTAGGGAACAGGCTAAATGAGAGCATGACTGTTCCTGGATAACTTCTGTTGTTGGAAACACAGGAGTATCACCAAATGAACCTAACATAAGCAAAATTTTTCTGAGATCAGAGAAAGACAAAGTGCATGAAACCCAATGAAGTCAACTGAGAACCCTTCTGTGATGCCCTATAAACATTTCCTTGTCAAGCCTCCCACCTCAGCAAGAAGACTTGCTCTTCTGAGTCAGAACACCCACATCTCCTGTGTTGGCAATATGGACAGCAAGATGCCTTTCCAGCTGGCCTGCTGGCACCAAGCTGGAGGGAGTTCATGGCCCCATGCTAGGAAGTATTTGTCCTAGCAGGGTTTCACCCTGAAAAAAACACATGCTAGTAAGAGTGTGTAACTTTGCTGAAGTCATGGAATATCACAGACTTGAGAAAGTTTAGGAAATAAAAGCGGTATATCGTTTAAGGTGAAAAGTACTAGTAGAAAACTCTTCAGATAGACAATTCTCAAATATAACTACTTGTGCAAAGAAAAACAATAAAGTTTGCCCAGCAATCCTGCATCAAAAGGCTGTGGTGTTTTTTTTAATTCTCTGCACAAAGGACTTACTTTTAAAGAGGACAAGGAGAAATATGTATTGGGAAAGTGATGTTGGGAAGACAGAATATTTTTGCTTCATTTACAGCTTGAAAACAAGTTATTCTTGTTTTGTTCTTCTCATTTACTGAATTCCCCTTCTCTCTTTTGCAGAGGACTTCATGAGGACTTGGGGACAGGAATGATTTCTCCACTTTCCCATGAAAAGACAAATATCAGAAAAAAATTTCCAACAAATATATTTTTTCTCCCATATTTGGCACCTTTCCATTATTCAGAATTCAGATTTTCCTTAATCTAGTTTTCTTTCATAACAGCAGAGCCAAGATTTGGTATTGTCAAGACAGAGAAAGGATAAACAGAAAGAGAACAAAGAAACAGTACTGACTCTGCTGGCCTTCTRCATGTACCATTAGGAGAGGTGCAAATGCACCTTTACCATTCCTTGTCTGCTGCCCTTACAGCCTCGTCCGCAGAACGAAACAATATCCCTGGCATGAGATGAACAAAGAGCCTTAGGAAATCTTGATGTACGTACTTGACTGTGGACACATACTCCCTCTGATATGCAGCAGAAGACTAAAACTCTTCAATCTAGCAGGGCCCATTTAGACTAGTTCAGACTAGGGGACTTTCACACAGCTTGCAGATACGAGAGTAACTTCTGTGGAGAGCCATAATGTACTGCAAAAGCAAACTTCGAAGCTGGCATAGCTAGAGTAGATGGGGATACATCCACAGCTTTAGATCTGTAAATTCTTCTGACACTAAGTATTTTAATTTGTTCTTCTTTGAATTGGATTTGGGTGGTTATTTGGATTGACTTTTTGGTTCCATTTCTGTCTTTCCCCTACCAACCCCTCCTGCTCTAGCTGCATCAGAACAGCTCTTAGCAGAGATACCTGGTGGAATCAAGTGGACCAAGGATATAGGCCAGGGAAGTTTTTCCATCCAGTGAAGCACTAGTGCACCAATGTACTTTTGTCCCATTCAGGGCTTTTGACAGCATTTCTGTGTCGGGGTGAAGATCTGGCCTTTTTGCATTTCTAGCTAACTTCAATGTATTGGCAAAACAAGCAGCGCAGACCTGGCTTAACATCATTCAATAAAAATGTCCACAAAAGTTTGAGAGGAGGAGAAAGTAGGAGACCTCATTTCCATTCCACTGGCCATCCTCTTAAAAAGTCCTTGCTTGTCCAGAGCCCAGTAGGGCCTTCCCTGATGACTAGATGTTACACACACACTGCAACGGTACACATATATAAACACAGCTCCATATGCAACCTCTGTGTTACCTAATCCCAGCAATACAGCATCACTGGGGCACTGTGAGTCTAACTTTATATTACATAGAAAAACCAGTCCTCTGGAGCAGCAACATGTGGCAGAAGAGCGGGAAAGGGTAACAGTGGGATCTGATCTCTTAAACTGCTGCAGCAGGATTCCCAGAGAAGGTTTCCCAGATCTCTCTGCTCCTTACAAAATCAATCAATAAAGAAACAAACAAATAGAATAGCATTGTAAAATACAACCTGCAACAGTAATGTTCCAYGCGCAGCTTTCCAACAGGCAGCTGACATTTAAAAGCTTGCCCTTGCGAACTGGAAATGTTATGTAGGGCTGGATGCAGGCACAATCTGGCCAAAGGAATGGTCCCCATGACACAAACCAAGGCCTGTGCACGGCACATGGTGGCATTAATGGGGACTACATACCACCCGTGTCTGCTAAAGAGTCCTGAAGGAGCGGAGCTAGGCAAATGGAGTTGCTCTGACACAAAATAGCTTTTGCACAGATTTCATTGAAGTGATGCCAGAGAAGTTTGTCTGAAATAAAACTGAAATACGCTTCCTCATTTATCTTTGAAAAAAACTTGACAGCAAAGAGTACTTTGCTGAATGAAATACAGGTCCATTCCGGACATCTGTAGAGTTATTACTTTGAGCAAATACTTCTGCTTTTTGCAGCATTGCTCAGAAGCCCCAACTGGATACAATGTGAGTGAGCAAAATTTAGTTAAAATATAGAGACTTCTTAGCGAAGTTTTATATAACACGTGAGTAACAAGAATACAAACAGCAACTTTTTTGACAGTTTCTCACCTCTACACATTTACTGTATATTTCCTATATAACACAGAGTAAAAATGTAAAGGTTCAAGTACTTGGAAATGATACTTATATTGGCCCAGAAACAGATACCAATCACATTGTGACTTGCATCATTTCTGTATCAGCAATACATGATTGCCATTTAAAAAGCAGGTTTTCAAAATGGCTCAGATACGTTTCAGTAGGAGTTCTTTTCTTCCCTGTGGAAAAATGCGATGTGTATCCCTACAATTATTACACCTTTATTCTGTGCATCAACTCTGTTTCTAAATGTCTGAACTGACAGCATGTCTGGTCACATGATTCCAGTCGACAAATTTGGCTAACGGTAATGCTTTAGGACAAAATTATGAAAAAAATGACAAATTAGCAATGGCACCTAATCAATAAATGACACAATATGGAATCCATGAAGCTGATAATGCAATCTCACAATTCTCTCATTTCATAAAATAAATTGCTAGAGCCAAAAATGTGCAGGATGGTGTCTCTTATTTCCGGTTATTTTTTCCCCAACCAATAATAAACTTATCTCGAACTATACAGATTATAGTTCTAAAATGATCAGTAACACACTGTTTTCAGAACCTGTCTACTTTTAACCCTGAAACAGGCATTAATACTAATGTACAAAGTGCAGTTGCCTTAAGACACCCTTTGATGTAATACAATGTGCTTCAGATAAAAGTTCCCATCTAGAATATTATCACCAAACTGAGTAAAAAATCAGGAGAGTGATGGATCTGCTTGTCTTTGCTAAAGGAACTTCATAACCTCCCCACTCTCTCTAGAAAATACTACCACAGCACCATCATTTTGTAAAGAACTCTTAAAATATTTCAACATTTAACTGGCCTTCAAATAAATTCTCCTTCACTGCAGTCAGATGCTATGTTAAAGTACCTCAGTAATAATACTGTGAAGTCTGAAATTACTTACCTTTATTCTTACTCCTAGCTTTGGTGACTTATCTAAACTTTGCAGGCTGACATTTCTCATGATGGGATTTGTACAAAAAAAGTCCTTCTTAAAAAAAAATTCTGAAGAAAATCTGTTTTACTCTTTTGAAATTATCAAAGAGCAAGCTGAGTTAATCACAGCAGAGGAATTATGATAAGGCTTCCCCTCTCTGATATTTTCTGATCATTCAGAGCAAATCTAGATTTAAAGACCCCAAATTTGCCATGTACATCATGCACATTGAGGGAAATGTACTTTGCTAGTTTACTCATCCGGAGAGGTACTGAAGGTACACTCCACTCTCAGTGGGTTCATAGCAGCTCCTTAAACTTTCAAACCTAAACTTAAAAAACAAAACAAAACAAAAAAAGCAGTTKGCAAAAAGCAAGTAGCACAGTGAAGGTCTCTAACATAGTATTTCCATGTAGATACTGGCATTCTTGAAAGGACTGACAAGACAGACATTTTAAAACTATGAAGCAGACTGTTAAGGAGGCACTTCACTGATCGCCTTCATTATTTCCAGGAAATGAGAGGAGGTCCTTACATCAAAACACAGTGTGTTCTTGAACATCTAGCTGTTACCGGTTGGACTGTAAGACATGCAAGAAATTAAAAAAAGAAAAGAAAAGAAAAGAAAAGAAAAGAAAAGAAAAGAAAAGAAAAGAAAAGAAAAGAAAAAAGCACAGGTCTTCTGCCTTTTACTCAGTATTGGGCAGCGAAAGCAGCAGTCCGAGACCAAGGCAGCCAAGTGTTCCTCCTGCCCGGGGCTCTGGCCAGCTTAGGTGCTCACAGCTCACATTACTTTTTTTGTAAAGTGCTTTCAGAGCTATTGAGGGAAAGCACCCCACAACAGACAGATTTTTGCTGTTCCTCTCCTCTCCGACACATACCCTCTCAGGCCTTTTTCCTCCTTTAGCGCTTGCAAGCCATTACCTACAATCTTTGGAAAGGGAAAGAAGGAACAGGGTTTTAAACTCACACAACTGTTAGGAGTTGCCCCCTCAACATATTTTCCTGTGACTGTATACAGGAATCAGCACATACACTGTTGCATGGAAGTTCATACAGTTGCATAAAAACAACCACAGGAGCTGAGCCTCGTATCGCCAGCATATACAAATGTCGCTTTCAGTGGAGATTTTAAAGCCCTGCTGCTTGGCAGCAATGAACAAAAGTCTCTGTTTTTCAGTGTTTTTAATAGAGGGAGGGAAAGTTTTTAATAGAAGGAAAGAGAAAGCATATTTCATCACAGCAAAAGAAAAAGCTTGAAAAATAAATGAATAACAGTTATTTCTTCRGAAGTCGTTTTAAACCCCAAAGGCTCTGAAAACAGAGAAGTCTCCTAAAAAAGAATGTTATTGCTTTACCCTCCTGCTAGGGAAAAATAAGAATGTTAACTCATATAGTCAAACTGATCTCACAGCTAAGACTGACCTGTTTGCAGCAAGGACCTTGATCCTGCAGCCCTTGATCCTGCAAAGCGTTATGCATATGCTTACCTTTACTATTGAGAGTATTCATATCCCAAAGCAACAGAAATGGACACAGAGAATAAATAGGTAAATAAATCATACTCTTTGCTGCTTATCTTGAAAAATTGCCCAAACAAGCACATTCATATATTTCAATCAAATGCCTTAAAAGCACAATTCTGACTACTGCACGTAACCTTAAGGCAGAGAGCTCTCTGGACTAGGACGCAGCCTCACAGCTTCCCCAGCCACACCTACAGATATGATTTCATTGCCTTAAAACCATGCTACAACAAAACAGTTCACAGTCCTTGCTCACAACTTCTCTCTTCTTGTACTGGCACTAACAAAAGCTAAACACAGCTGAAAAACCATTCTAGAAAGAAACAAAACAAAACAAAAARTTGGTTTCCAGCAGCATCAGCTGCTTGATCCAGGTGAGCCCAAGAACATTAGCCCTGGCACAAGAGAGAAAGCAGCAGTGCACCTTAGGTTGCAGCACAGACTTAGCATGAAAGTGCAGCTTGAGGCCTCCAAGCACTGCCATGGCACGAACATTAAGTCGATAAAATAGCATATATAATTAACAAAATACCAGCCCAGCACTCGAGGGTGTTTGGCAGGAAGATATCATTCCTTCATGCTAGGACTCACACCGCCTAACATGTGCAGTGATGATCTCCAAATTAAGTAGCTGTAGCATATTTTGGGTCAATTTGCATATGCATCAGGACCTCAGAAAAATCAGACTTCTTCCAATAACACTTCACTATCACCTAAGAAAAAAAAAGTGCCCTTCATTTGTAAAGATACCAATGCAATACCTGCATCCAGCTCACAGGAAAATCTTGAGCCTTAATTGAGACAGGTTAAAACTCTGCCCAAAGTCCCCATGAATATTAGCTGAGACAGATACTGTGGTATTAGGGCTGCAAAATCTTTTCTAAAGTATTTCTGTCCTTCCCATATGCCCATGTTCAAGCAATCCCAATTGTCCGAACTCTTGCTCTCTAAAAAGACATATGTTTGTTTATACATGTATGATGGTGAGAGAAAGAAGAGATTGTAAGTATGATTACAGATCCTGTGAAAATCTAAGTTCCCAAAGAAGTTATCTTCCAACCCCCCCCCGGAGAAAGCTGTCTCCTGCCAAACATTCAGAACAATGGGAGGTGCAGATTATACCCCTAATTTATATTCATTACAATGAAATGTGTCTCTATCACCTCCCATCACCTTAATGAAGGGTTAATTTCAAAATCTAATTGGGAGCTAAAAGTGCTGATGTTATTAAGCTGTCTGACTGGAAGTACACCTGCATGGGGACAAACTACCTGCTAAAAAACAATGGGCTAGATCTGCAGCTCTTGATTGTGATCAATGACTTGTATCTTTGCTGAAGCAATGCCTACCACCTAAACAGTGCTTTCAACCCATAAACACCTTATAAAGGAGGTTAGCATTGCTACAGCATGCCAGAGATCAGGAAGCTGAAGCATACAGAAAAAAAGATTGTCAAATGTCACCCGCATAGCACAGATGTACTGATCAATCCTCTAGAAAAGGTCAAAAGACCTAGTCACTATCCTCTCAGGAAAAGTCCTGTATCACTGTATGTCAGTGTGGTCAACCATATTGACAAAAAATTCACCTGCCAGTTTCCAGGTTAAAATTTTAAGTAAATCTTAAAAATAAGGTCTTCTCTATTTATATGCAATGCATTTGCCAGCTCAGTGTCTTATCCTGTCTGAACAGGACAGCAAGGATAGATTTCCTTAGTCCTTTGCTCACCTATCTAGCAAACTGTAGTCCTATAACCAGAGCTCAGTGAAGGGGCCTTTGCTTCTAGACGATCTTATAATTCTCCTCCGCAACACTTTTAAAAATCCCCCTCTTTACTATGTTTACTGTTTGTATCAATCTCATGCTGGCATATTTTGGCAATCACATCATCTTAGGCAGGCTTGGTTTTGCTTACGTTGTGCCACTGTGAAATCATATGTTTAAATTATAATACAACAGGAGGCACTACCATGTTAGGACACAAGAAAGTGCAGTTGGGGCCAGCATGGACAGCTATTGCTGAGCAGCTATTTCCAGATGTCTAGGCCGTCTTAAGAGGCCTCTTCTGAAGTGACTCAGGGCAAAGTTAATCAGCTGTGATCCAACTGTCAGCATCTTTTCTATATTCCAAGTCATGTCTCTTAATCCTGGGGAGAGGAAGAGCTGTAAATGTTTCTTTTCCAGAGGAGAAGGGAAGGAAAAGTGGAAGGGAGTTGCAGTTTTACGTGGATATTGTCTGCTTATCATCAGGACAGATGAAAGCAAATATGCTACTTCCGACTGCGCTCCACCCCTGGGTGGAAGAGCAGAGGAATGCAGTCCCCTCCCAGGAGCCAGCGGGATGAGCCCGCGCCTCCTCCCTCGGCCCTCACGTTTCGCAGGTTCGCATATCAGGGTGTCCCTGGCTTCTGATCGCCACAGATAACAATAAGAACATAGGAAGATTGCTTTAGGGCTCAATAATGAGTTTATCACACTTTTAACTTACAGGCCACAGGTTTGACACATGGCCTGGGTTGGCAGTGTGTGAAAGAACTAGTCATCTGGAGAGAACAACGAGCACAAGGGTCTCCAGTCCGTGCATCTGGGGCCACGGTTCCTACCAAGGAATTGGTCTTATAAACCTGACATGCAAGTGAACCCACTCTCAGCACTTCTGAGCTTCCCAAAGCATGTTTCTGCATGGCAGGCAGCAGTGCTAGAATGGTCATTAACTGTCTGCTTGCTTATTAGTAGTTCCTGGGATGGTGCTGCCTCTTTGCCAGGATGATCTTGCAGTGTGCTGTGAAAATGCCTGCTAACATGCTTGGCAAAACTTGCTGTGCTGGGAGCACTGGCTGGGACATGGGGATGGCACAGCTTGGGACTGCCAAGAAGGATACCACCACCAGGGGCTGAGCCCACCACACTACATGAGTAAGGCAGCTGCTGAACTTGGGTGACACACAACATTTCCAGGCCAGCCAAAATTAGCCCAGTAGCCTCTGAAATGCTGCACTAGGGAGTGCAGCAGTTCAGCCACTGGCTTGGGCGGTGTGGGTGGGGTAGACGGCTGGGAGTAGTAAAGTGGTCCTTTGCCTGCAGCTACAGATTGCCTTGTCAATCCCTTCACCTGAACAGCCATCAGCATATGGCTGGCCTCCACTCACTCAGATCCAGCCTGTAATTCCTTCCAAGCTGGAACATTTATGTCCAGATCATGGCTAAGTCCAATTTGCACCGTGACACACAAGGCAGAGGATTTTAACACCCTCCTCCTCCACAGCCCTCACTAGCCCACCACACGTGGAAGCCACAAGCCAGACAAACCCTCTGTGAYGGCTGCCTAGAGGTGCTGCAATAGTCACCTGGGTAGGGGGGACAGTGCCCCACTCCTGAAGTAGCTGGAGACTCTGGAGTGAGAAGCCCACCTGCAGTTCCTGTGCTGAGTGCACGGGCTGCGGCTCCTGTACTTTTAAGCTTTGTCACTAGCTTGAAAAGGTTCTGGCCTTAAGTGCCCGAGAAAATTTTCAAAAGCAGCTGGGTCTGTGCTGTCCCTTCATGGCCTCTCTAGCCCAAGTTTCCTAGTTTTTAAAATTGGAATTACAAAATTAACTGCCTCTGCAGTATTTCTTGAAAAGCACTACACAGGCCATGGAGTTTAACAGTATCAAGGTTGTGCCCAGTGACACACAAGATGACAGTTACAAGTTCTCATGTCTTTGTGGCAACCAGCTGGAATTAATTGCACCGTACTGCGTTGATCAGCTCAAAGTCAGGCATTGAATAAACCAGATCTCCACCAGACTCTTCTCTCCTGAATGATTTCAGAACAATGCACTAATATTCACATGCTCTGTGCTGCTGTAATCTCTTAAAAAGTTACATTTAACACTGTTGGTTTGGAGATTGGAAAAGGCACCATATATCCCTGAGGGCTGATTCACAGCTCCCATTAGGTTCAGCAGTGGAAGCTCCAGAGATCACTTCCCTCAAAGGCTATGTAAATATTCTGGGCTGTGAACAATAAAGCAGGACTAATGGTGGTTTATGTTAATAAACCAAGCTGTGAATTGCAGCAGTTCAGGAGCACATCCCTGCTACAGTTCAGCTACAGGCAAGCGGTAACCTCAGGCAGGGGAGCAGGAAAGGCAGCTGAATCCTTCAGCATGTCCCCACTGAGCTGAAGAGATGTTCCTGATGCATATGAGCCCCTTGTTGTACTGAGGGTGAGCTTGTTGGGTACTAGTGAGGGTTTTAAGTTTGATTTATTGCTTGGCACCACAGAGAGTCATAGCATATAGTTAATACTTGTGAAATTAATTGCAATTATTCATCACTTAAACTGTCACAGCCTAATAATGCCTTGATATTCTTCATTATGTATATGTATGTTTCCATTACAATATTTAAAACTCACTTTCCACAGAAATGTCATTGCTCAGAGGATGAAAAGAAGGAAAAAATAAAAAATTGACTTGAATGCTTTTTGTAAGCCAAATGGGTTTTATTTATTTGACAGCATTCTTCCTAGCACCTTCTGTAATACTTAAGGCTATAATGTGTATCAGTGGTTGGTGTCTAGTAAGTTAGTTAGTGATTATATTCTCCAATACAAATTTAGGTCCCAGTCTTGCAACTGTGTCTGAGATGTTTCTTCTGATCAATCTGAAGAAATCCATGGTATTTTAATGTCATTACTCTTAGACCTGTCCTAGTGAGCTTGAAAAACAAGCGTCTCTTTTCCAGAAGGGAGAGAGGAAATTGCCAGAGAAGGTTCTGTTATCTCTGGGGACAAGGTAATAGAAGACTAGTGTGAAGATGTTTGGCACCCACCAGATAGATAGAAAGCCAGAGAAAAAAAAAATATTCAGCTTGGAAATAAAGAGAAATAGATGGTCTAGGTGCTGAGGCTGGAAGCCAATAGAGAAGGGTCCTAATTCAGCTCTGCCACAGACTTGCTGTTTAGTCTGGTTCCAGTTAAAGTTTTTCAAAGATGAACTTCCAAAAGCTATATGAATTGATTCAGGGGCTCCTCACTCAGTTGTCCAACACTGAGAGGTACAAAAAAGAGATGTAACACCAGTAGAAAGGGAAGAAGTTATGTGACTAAATTTGGGAAAAAAATTTGATTGTCTAATCTATTAAAGATGACGAGTAAGGTGCAGTTTATCTATCAAGAGCTGTACTACTTTAGTTAAAGGCATAGCCTTAAACTGAGTTAGCTATCTTCTGTGCATGAACACACCCTCTTTATGCATTCAGGCTCAAACATCTTGGCCTTATCATCTGTAAGCCTATGTGAAAGCTACATGTATCTAATCTCTAGGGATCTCTTATCACAATCCAGGGATGTTGTGAAACTACTAAAACCCTGGGCACCAGGGAATACAGGTACTTGTGGTTGAATTCACTGAAGTCTGCACAGTGATTTAAGATCATTTCTGGATGCAGTGCCTCGCAGGAAACCAAAGCCTGTTAAGATATGAATGCAGATGTGGGATGCCACCTTAGACGCTTCCAGTCCCTCAATAGCTTACTCATTTACTGCTACTGATAGGGCATTCTGGCATCCCTGAAGTTAACGCAGTGACAACTAGGGCACTGTGCCCTTGCTATCACTGTGCATTATCTGCCATTTTAAAATCAGAAATGTTGAAATTCCATTTTTGAGTGAAAAATCCAAAACTTGTGTTCCTTTAGGAGCCTGCTTCATTCTGCAACTGTGCTATTCTGTGCTGTGCTATGAACCAAGCTGACCAGCAACTATTGTAGAATTGAAGAAGTATTAGAAAAGAGTCACTCAAAACCAGTGTGCTCAAAGTTCCTGTAACTTAAGCTTTTTGCAATCCCTAGCACTGTTAGCCCCGCACTGTTCATTTTTCCCTTGCAGCTAAACCTCATCCTCTCCCATTTGCAGGCTTTCCCCATTCTCCACTTCACTGATGTACCATTGACCTGCTTCATCTAACCCATGAGACCATAAAACAGGGCAGTAAGTGTGGCATTGTATAGCAGCACTCAGAAAGCCCCTGGACTCAAACAAGACCCTCTATATGATGGCACACTTGGCAATACTTCAGTCTTCTCAGGTGCCCAGCACACCAGAAGTGCTCCCACCACACAGCAGCCGGAGAGCTGTCTCTTGTGCCAAAGAGAGGAAAAGCACGGAAGACAGCAGCAGTGCCAAAAAGTTTTGAAAATCCCACCCCGGATGTTTCAGGCTGATGCTGAAGGCTTAAAAATGTTCTTTTCACTACAGATTTTGGATCCGCAAACAATGCCTGGCAATATGATCAACTCGATTAACTTGTGGTGACATGCCATCCTAATACTTTCTTTGACAGTCTTGTTTGCTGCCACAATACTTATATTCCTGTTTAACTGTCCTCCTACTAAAGACCTGTGTAAAGCTCTTCCTTGCCACTCCTCCATTCGTGTACAGTGCAACACAGTCAGTGCTCACAGAGACACTGATAATACTTCTCTAGCTGAGCAAATGCTGAACTAAGCTGGCATAATCGCAGTTCACAACTTCCTAATTAAGTCAGCAACAACCAGCACAGGATAAGTTTTACTGTTCTGTAAACCCAATCAGACTTGGAAAGGCAACTTCACTGGCGTAACACACGTTTCTATTTCTATTTTAATAACAACACCAGCTTTTTAAGGCCCCACTTTTCCCCTTCTTTTCCGGAAATAACCTGCAACAACATTAATTCTCAAATGTAAAGGACAATTTTGGTGGTTTTGCACAGCTCTGCGGGATGATACTGTAGTTGCAATCTTGTCACACTATAGGCCTTGGAAGTGGTAGTAAAGCCTACAGTAAATTTTGATCTCAGCCACACCTCTGTAAAACTAGTTAGTCCACACTAAAGAATATAACAGAGATCAAAATCTTGACCATTAGCGCTAGAAGCTACAACGCTCCCATAAAGGATAACCTCTGGGTAGATTCCCAGTTCTGACCCATCTCTAACATAAAGCCTTCTTACTGAAGATGTACAACATGCATACAAAAGCATGTAATTTCCCTTATACCGCACGGTCTTATAAGAATCTAGACCACAATATCAAAACTATTTCTCATATATTTTCCCCTTCTATTCCTGCCAGGGTCTATCAGCACAGTAACTGACCTCTCCCAGCCAATCTTTTCCAATCACACCAGCACTCAAGCTGGCAACTCAAAACACAGCAAGGACGAGATGAAGAGACAAGCACCCGATACGACATTCCTTCCACGCCCAGAGCTCCCAGCCAGAGGGCGGATAAGGAGAAGGGAGCTGGCTCCCAAGAGTACTTACGTTTGAAATGGCTCAAACAGTGTGGCTAAATGATATACCCACATAATGTCAAGACCCTTTGCAGGGGGAGGAAGGAGTATGTGCTTGACTGTTTAGCTTTCTGCATGTACTTGTGTCCATTCTTGCTAGTCCATTTGGCAACCGGCTTGCAGAAGTGTCTCACATCAGTTGACTCCAGGCAGCACCCCAAGCACACATGGAAAACAAATCCAATGCTCTTTGCTTACAAAGGCCCAGCTCGCTCTGCTTTAAAGACAGGCTGTATATTTTAAGCTTTTAACGATGACGCAAACATGTGGGCAGCCATTACTATGATATTTTGTCTGGTTCTATATGTGAGGGAAGTGGATTGTAGTGTTAGCTGTTCATTCAGAACACACAGCATAAAGCCACAGAATTTACCCAGGACATTTTGGTAAGATGCAGTATGGAAGGGTCACATAGAATGAAAAGGCTGAATAAATCCCATGGCCAATTACATGGTCACTGAATCATGAAAAGGCCGGGCTCCTGGAATTTTGCAGCTGCTAGTAGATTCAACGGATGCATTAAACTGGCAGCAAACTCAGCTACAAGTTACCCCACCACAGAACTGATCTGAAATTAAATAAACTTCTACCAAATCCCCATAATTTAGAAATTTTGCAGGGGAATACCAACAGAATTTTGTTGCCATTGTCTTTCCTTGTCTTTAAGATTTATTTGTACTTTTTACTGCAAAATACAGAGAGAGGGAAAATGCCTTTTGTGTTTAATGAAAAGCATGATAGACACTTAAAGAGATTATATTTTTTATTGAAATTAAGCCCAGCATTTAAGTATGGTTGTTAGTTGGGAGGAGGAAGGGTATTTTTAAATTACAAACACTTGAGTGAATTTGTATTCACTGGTTTATGAAGTTCCACCTAGCTTGTGGCAGAAAGCACCCCCTGCAAACTGCATACACACACAGGGCCTTGCCAGCACTAGGTGGGGGGTGCAGTTTAGCCCATGCTGTCTCCTTTGGATCTCCAAAGCCATCACACAAAGTCTCCAAGAAGGCTCTCACATGCCGAGTGTCTCAGTCATCCTCACACAGTACTACCTTGGCTGTCCCTGGATAAGCTCTGCCAGTTCACACTGGAGAAAAATAGGTGGCAACTGCATGGCTGTCTGCTCTCCCTCCGCAAGGGTGACAAAGCCACTACAACACACCAAGGCTACCAACACCCTCACATAAGTGTTCCAGTGTGTTCTCTGAAAACATGATTAGTTTAAGCTAGTACGTAGTCACTGAAGAGCTGGCATATGTATGCATCTCGCTCTGAGGCCAGTAGCCCTTAGCAAAGGGGCGAGAACACTGGGAGCGGTTCCCTCTCGAAGCTTCCAGAGCTCTTCTGCAGGCATCATCAACATAAGGAAATGCCGTATTGATGGATCTAGGGCAATAACAACCCCAGTTCTGAAATTTCTCTTCCAAATAGTGGGTAGGGCATCAGTCTGAGAACAGATACTACTCCTGGCTCTGCCACTGCCCTACTGGGCATCACTTACCACTTAGCCAACATATCTGAGTTGCACCAATTTCCTCTGTGAAGTGCTTTAAAATCTTAAGCAAGGAAAACTGCCAAAGAACAAGGAACTATTATCAACCCAAAATTCTGTCCCAGTATAGCGGTCCCAGGTTTCCATGACATTCAGGGATGCACCTGATCATTCATGTTTCAATCAGAGCAAATCAATTCTTTCACAAATGGCTGAGTGCTCTAGCTCAGACAAAGCCCGAATTCAGGCAGGAGAACAATACAGAGAAACTTACTGGAAACACAAGTCAAACTGACCAGCCTGTGTTAACTGCCAGTGCTGACTCATAGAAACTATGCACAGAGAACAGCCATGAAATACTGATCCCTCCTTCTTCCACAGAAGATTATTCTCTGCAGTCTGCAAGTACTTTATCCAGTCCTGCCTTAACATCCAAAACATTTCCCTGGAGAGAACCTTATATTTCTGATTTTTATGTTCCTGGMATTCCTTTGATAGGAGCCTGCTTAAATCCAACCCATGTTTTCCTGGCACCATCCAGCACAACTGCTTTCTCACTGTACATCACTTAGATGTTATGCAGACTTTCACCCCCTCCACTAGCCATCACTTAGTCCCTTGCATACCCACCTCTTCAAATCTTTCCTGAGAACGTCTTCCAGACCTCCTGTTCCAAAGTCATTTTTTCAGCTTGTGTCTGAAACCTCCCCAATTGCTCTATCTAACTGGCAATGTGGCACAGAGACATGAATGCTATATTCCACGTAGACATGGGAAGACTGCATAAACATCCTGGTCATCTTCCCTTTACCTGATTTAGTTTTCTTTAGTTGAAAACATATATCTCTTCCTGTGTGTCTGTAAAGTGCAAAGGGAGGCAACATCACAGACATGATCTTTGAGAGATTCCTTCACAGTAAATGAAAATCGTTACTGTATAGTGAAATCTGTCATCCTCTCTCTCTGCCAGCAAGGATGCATAAATCCACAGATCTCAAGGACCTCTGGTATGCATGCCAATTTCTACATCATCTAAATTTTCATGATAAAAATAGTTTCCTAGCCTATTGGCTGTAAGGACACCTCGGCCAAGCAATCCCAACTAGTTCTTTGGTATTCAGCCATCAGAATCATTAGCACTAGTCAGGTGTTATCTTCCCTCTTACCTCAGGAGCCTGTAAATGTTGGAGGTACTTAAGGCCACTTAAATAGCAACATTGTTAAACATTTTACAGCTGATCCTACTGACAAATATTCCAGTCTCAAAATGATGCACTTTCCTGGACTAAGGGAATGAGAATGTGCTCAGACAGATGTTTCAGGTGAAAAAGTTGCTATTTTCAGTTTACGACTAGTCAGATTTTACCAGAGAACTCTTACTAATATCCTTATTCAGCTAAGTCTAACAATGAATATGAACAATGCCATCAAATGCACAAGTAGGAATAGGGTTGCACAGTTTGTGGGATGATATGGGCACTTGAGAGTATGTATTTGTTTTCTGTATACCTTGATCCAACAGTCATTTAAGTCATTATTTTTGTATGTCCTATATTTTAGCAAAAGTTATTGTAGGGATATAAGGGAATTTACATGAATGTGTGCAGTACAATAACGCATAGTCTGCTGATACTGCCTGTGCCAAAGCGTGTTCCTATATGCATGCTCTGTGATACATCCAAGTAACCAAAAGGACTTCTTTTTGTTGCCAGTTCTCTCCTGCCATCTGTTGCCATCACGCTGCTCCATGCTATGCCTTTCTTAAGCTTTTAGCCTGTAACTTGTCAGAGAAGGCACTGTAGGAGGAATCTGTTGGCTTTACTGAGGTCAGAATACCATCCTGCATCTTGTTATAGACTCATATACTTTAAGGTCAGAAGGGACCATTATGATCCTTTACCCTAACCCCCTGTGGCACAGCCAGGTATTAAATTTAACCCAGCAATTCCTGCAGAGCAGAGAATTATTCTTTCCTACTGCATAAGTGAACTCTACTGAGCCCAACAGCTTGTTATTCATACTGTAAGGCAAGCAGCACCTACCACAATTTGAGTGATGAAATAAATAGTAATGCAGCCAACCAGAATCGGAGACAAACTAGAGAAATTCTCATTGAAATTCAGCAGATCTGGGCAAGCTCCTTCCCAAAGCCTCCCCTGTCTTCCCCTTCCACATAGAGATTTTAGGGATAAATGCCAGTAGATCTCTATTGTCCCCATTCAGTCCTTAGCTACAACTATTGTGTTTTTTTTTTTCCTGCTGTATTCATATTTCAAGGTAAGAATAAGCTCAATTCTGGTCACATTGTGCATACTGAAAAGGTATCTATGAGGCATACAAAATGCAGATGTATTTCAAATATACAATAGCATTGCATTGTTTTTGTCCCAGTTTTAAATAATACTTGGCAGTGAAACATACTTATTTCAAGATGATAAACATACTTATTTCAAGGTGATAAACTCCTTTCATCCCATTATCTTTGGGCTTTCCCCTTCCATCTCCATTAGTTGTATCATTCTCCTTTTTTACATCTAACTTCCCTGCCCAGCTTTTGCTAAATGGACTCAGAAAAAACCTCTTGGTACTACTCGTCACAGTGCTATTTGCTATATTCATACTTCTCATGTCTTCAGCAAGAGAATGATATTTGTGATTAAATCATAAAAGCCTTGTTTTAAATTGGTACTCTGTCTCTAGTCCTTCCTTCCACAGGCATGGCAGCAGAACATGAACATTGCCTTATATGGCTTCAAAGAAAAGGAACGGGTCTCAGTTAAGTCAGAACAATACGTTTCACAGAGCCACTGCTTTCACTTACCTCCCATGCTGTGGGTTACTATTTGCTTTCCCACACTTCCCTTTGGGCTGCCAATCTTTGGAGTTGGAATGAAGACAGGCACAAATGGTCATTAAACTTACTTAGATATATGAATGAGTGTGATCATCAAAATTGCACCTAATGCTTTAGAAGCTGGGAGAAAACAAGTCCTGTTCCCCTGAAAAGCTTGCCATCTAAAGCATGTTGAAATAAAAGTGCTGAAGGGTTATTTTTGTAATGAAATTTGTGATGCTATTTATTAAAGTCACCTGCTTGAGCTTCCCCTTTGGAAATGTTCTTGTGTCTCTTGTAGTGAGCGAGGTAAACCCAAATCTTCTCCCTCCCACCTGAGTCGGTTATCTCTACAGTTATAATGCTGGCTTTCTTAGGAATTTCTTTTGTCCCTGCTGAGGAAGGTCTGTTCCATTTGCTTCTTCTTGCCCAGTGCTTCTATGGGCAAGCCAGGGTGGAAATCTGAAAAGTCAGCCGGCAGCAGTGCCAGCTAGGAACTGCTGAGGCAAGTCTCTCGGGTGGTAACAATCTCAGCCATCATGGTTTTGAAAACCACCAAGGAAGCTATCTATGACTGCTTTTCATTCAGGGATCATGTTCACCTACTTTCATGTTACAAATCAGAGTAGACAACCTAGTGCTGTACCACAAAGTACTTTCAGAAAAAGTCAGAATGTCTTATTATTTCAGTATTGAGTATCCTTCTTCAGCTAGCTTCCATCAAGATAGAGAAACCTCTGGCTTCGCTTAGCTGTGCTTTCAATCCAGACTAGCTTGCCCATAGGGGGCTACTCAAAAAGGACATTTGCTACTCCTCTCCCTATTTGCACCAAAGATGCTGCCTCATCAGATCAAGTACCATAAGTCTGCCAGTGTCTTCCCAGGCAGAAGTTCTCTGGCATAAACTGGCTGGAACTATAGTTTGATAATTTGGTGAAAGCAACCTGAGATCAGCAATTCTGTTAGGGAACAAGGGATTTTTCACATGATGAAACCTCAATGTAAGGAGAAATGAAATGTGTTAAGATTGTACGTATCAGAAGACCAGCATCATGAATTCACATTCTAACAGCTCGCTGAAAATGTGTTTGTCTGAAAAGGAGCTGGACTGCATGCTCAGTACCGCCGCAGATGTGGAGGCTACACTCACATCCAGTTTCTTTRTCTTGGCAGGGTTGAGGAGAAAATAGGGCCAGGCAGAACCAGAGAACTGGAATGAGACATGGGACTGCAAAATCTCTTTTCATGGTTGCTCAGTGCTGCTGAAATCTACATAGGCTGGCCTAAATTCTAATCCTCTCTTGAACAAGAAAGAATGATTGCAGAAGTTTCTATGCAACAGGAAAGCCAAATGATCTGCCAGATTTTGGTGTTCTCCTCCATATAGCTCACAAGTTTCCTCCTATCATTAATCAGCCTATCAGTCACCAGGTGGCAAGGTAACTCCAATGCACAGGTGGGCAGTTCACTACTAGAGGTCCAAAACAACGGTCGTTTCCTACTCCAGAATCTCTAGCAGGAGATCTTTCAATGCTACCAYAGCCTAAATTCTTAAATAACCTTTGTTTTACTGCTATCTAAACAAAAAACAAGAAGATAACCCTTATTTCTTTTCCTGATTCATCCAAAGTTATCAGTACTGGCTTACACAGGGCTTTCAAATCAAAACATCTTACTCTTGGCTAAAATAATTCCTCTTCTACACAAACAGAGATGGAAATGTATTGAAGAAAAGTAGACAACAGAAGAGTCCTTGGAAAAGGAAGCAAAATACTTTCAAGAAGCTGGTATCATTACCTTGAGAATAGTTTAAGAAATCCTTTGTTGTAACATTGCAGCAGCTCATGTAGACCTGCTGAATGTCTAAAAGACTACACAGAATTACCTCTACACGTACTTTTGCAGTTTGTATATTCAACTCCTTTACTTCCTTTTACTACAGGTTTTAGGAGCATGGCAATTAATTCATGGTGCTATCCCAGCTGTGGTATGCTTATAAAAAATTCACACCTGTTCCATAAACGTTCACCTGTTTAAAAGACTAAAGTTTAAAGAAAGGAACTTTTGCCCAACAATGAATGTATAACTTATTTTTTATAAATTCCTACTGTGGCG
Organism: Apteryx rowi; assembly: GCF_003343035.1. Lineage (NCBI taxonomy): Eukaryota > Metazoa > Chordata > Aves > Apterygiformes > Apterygidae > Apteryx > Apteryx rowi. The sequence continues at coordinate 105,538 of NW_020451083.1, forward strand.
TTTCTGTTTACAGGCTGTAAAATGAAATCTGTCCAGTGAATCTTAAAAAAAAAAAAAGAAGAAGAAAAAAATTATGTTTTAGATCTACTGATTTAGTATCTTTTCTTAACTCTGTGGAAGAGAAGCTTTACTGACTAGGAAGCATAGTACAGTACAATGAAAATGAAATCAATGCCAAATGCCTTATCCTGAACTCTGAACGGGTAAAGTTCCCATTGACTTTTAAGATTTCTTCCCTTGCAAATGGTATTCAAGAGCAGTTGTTACATGCACCTCAGCCACGTCCACCACTATGTTCTGTCTCTCCCCTTTGTGTCAAGCAGATGTATAGAATTTTTGAAATCAGCACAGCAAGCTGTGAATGATGATGCATGAAATGAAAAAGCCCAGTCTAGTACAAAGGGGAAATCCTGAAAGCATGGTGCAATCACTGCTATACTATTTCCTATGGCCTGTATAGAAAAGATGCATAATATTCTTCACGGAGACAAAGAAAAAGGCTCACAGAGGCCAGAAGTCTCAATCAGAAGCCCAAGAAGAGATAAATGACAGAAACTCCCAAGTTTTTAACATTGTTTAATTTCCTCCTTATTCCTAGGCCTTTCCCCGCTCACACCTGACTTCTTTCAAGCTCCGGGCTGCCGTGCTCATGGCATATACACACAGCAATTGAGGGCTCTGCGAACCCAGTCTGGTGTGCATTTCTCTGGAAGCAGTACAGCTTATGCAGTCATTTATGCTTCACACTTACTATCCCCCATCAGTCAAGACGAGTTTGCACCAGTCCGTCAGCTTGTGAACTGTGATGGCCCAGCATAGACAAAGGTGTAGCGATTTCCAGGCGAGGAACTGAGCAAACAGCTCTGGGGCAGTAATGTGTTAAAACCCCACAACTGCTTGCTCGTGTGGACATGAATCAGAGACTTCAGTTACATTAGCACAAGCATTTTTTTAACCAGGCCAAATCATGCTCAGATTGGTTTAGCTTAATCTAATGTACTACCAAATAAAAGTAACATTTAACAAGCCTAATCTGAAGTGATACATGCTTTGCTTATCATGGAGGAATGAACACATCTTGTTATGAACTTACTGTGACCAGCCCCCCCACCCCAACCTCCCTTGCCACAATAAGTAGGCATAGATCTCATTTTAGAGATTGGAAAACTAAGGTATAAAATGAATAAAGAGTTTCTGAGGACAGCTTTGGACAGGACAAATCTGAAATCCTGTTTGCCTGACTACCAATAGAAAGAAGTTGGTTAGGAATGGTATTCACAGCAAAAAATAATTTTTCTTGCCCTGAGGATATTCTGTTGTGAAATGAAAGTCACTGTGTTGCAGTTATTACTGCACCCAGGAGCATCATAAAAAAGTCACCACAGAAAATTATACAGGGAACTATTATAAAAAAATTATTCTGAATTAGTCAATAAATTACCCCATGCAAACACGCCTGTAATAACGGATCTCCACTCCTTCCTTGAGAAGGTATTAAAAAAAAAGAATTCTAACTTTACATGCTTGTCATTAAGGTCTCTACGTTTTGTCACTCCAGCCTTACCACAGAGAGAATCTGAATCTGCACCATCTAAATTAACTGGAGTTGATTACAATAAATACAGGATCAAGCTCTACATAGGCAGAARAGAAGTCACACTGAACTTCTCACTCTTTGCATTGCTAGAACCAGTAACATGTTAGTCCTGAACATCACCTAACTTCACTTTTTCAGTTGTATTCATTTCTACTAAATAATTCTTTCCATTAACATCAGGAGATAGACATGTGCCTATCTTTTTAATGTTCCTGAAAAGTATACTTTGCCTCGTGTTATGAGAAAACATTGATTTATGAAGATTTTCAATCTGTCTCCTAATCATATGTTTTTTACTGAATTTAACATTCATCTTTCCTTATAGCAAAAATGTTAGAAATACAAAAATATGTGGTTTAAAAAATATTCTGAAATGCCTACAGCCAGATTCCTCTAAACTACTGATCAGAATTTACTTCCCAACCAGACCATCTCTAAACTTCAGTTTAAAATATTTTCACTTACCAATTTTTGTCAAAGCAAATTAACTGCAGCTCTTTGGTAAAGGAATGAGCCATCAGAATGTAACCCGATATGCTGTTTTTCGACAGACTAACAGTAGCGCCAAGTGTGATCTTCCACTCTTCCATTCAACAAGGTGTTAGCACACAGCCTAAATATTGTCATTACACTTAAATGCTAACATTATTAACCACTCCACTGCCAGCATTCAGTCTAAGGATAATAGATGCACTTGTCTGACATTCTAGAATAAGGCCGTAGTTTTTTCACTGTGCTAATGTTTGCTTATGACTTTGCACATGTAATAACTATGCATTTCACTTATAGCCCTATCCTGTAAAGCGCCATAGATTTCCAGAGCGAAGGATCCTGTGCAGATGCAGATACAGTGCATCTCCCCAGAGCCAGCATGTCACACATAGCTGTTCATAACTTCACCTGCTCTCCCTGAGAACGCGATGGCTTGATTCTGATCCCTCCCACAAAAGTGTGAGCATGGAGTCTCTCGCAGGCATGGCTCAGAAGACATTTGGATTCAACACATGCGGGCTGCATGTCTATGCCCAAAATAAATTGGAAATTTAAAAATGAAGATCAGTACAAATAAAACATACCTTCATTATTTCTAAAGGGAACGTGTTTCTGCATGTGCTCCTCAGGCAAATTTCTTGAGTCCAAGCAAAGGATGTAATGGTACTTTCTGAAAGGAGCTGTCATTCAGGCACTTCTCCCTCTTTGCTGTTGGCTCCCTGATGAAAAATATATTTGTGTTTGGGGAGGAAGAGGCAATTTATGTATTTGTACAAGGTTGGGTTCATTACTTTCTGCTGGCAATGAGTCTCTTCCACATTCAGGGGTGTGCAGGCCTGTTTATCACCACTTTCACAAGACTCTGCCCACGGCCAGCGACTAAAGGCCTGTGAACCTCCGGATAGAGTTGAGCCCTGGGAAGCTGAAAACTGTGTGGAGGACTTTGGGCATCTTAAAATCAACAGCTCAGGAAAAGCATCCAGAAGCCAAACTATTGAGATGAGCTTTCAGAGAGAACAAGCGACTCAATACGGAAGAATCTCCCTGCAAGCCCATGGGGACTTTCTCACAAACTCTCCTCAGGCCCTGATGTACAGCAAATGACGAGAATAACTTCAACTCAAATACTGCAAACCTTTGAAGAGTGGTGTTTCTGCACTTTCATAGCAGAGAATCCACTTCCAGAGAACTCAGATGAAGAGAACAGCTATTTATAGTGATGCAGGTGCAATTCAACTTTGAAGCAAATATAATTCCAGTGCTGGTAGAGCTTCACCTGGCTCAGGAGCTCTCACTTCTGTCAGAGACTTGCAATGGACACCTTGCTGGGAGGGCCAAGGGAGAGCTGTTTGGGGGGAACAGGATCTCCTTGCTTCCTCTCCCAGAGCTTTCCTGGTACTGCCTGTTCTGGAGAGCACTGGGGAGCAGTTCAGCCCAGAGCAGAGATGAAATGGGACCTACTGCTGCCGCTGCATTTCCCCATGCACCAGCACGACTGACCTTACCACCTTCCCCCAGACCTCCGGGGCATGGGGCTGCTTCTCCCCGCAAGGCTCATAACAGGCATGCTCCTAGCTGAAGGGTGGCAGTGGGAAGGGGAGAAAGCAACGCCGCAGGTTTGCCAGGGATTTCACTAGAAACGTTACGGAAGAAACGTATTGGGCCTGCACCAATCCCCATTGCAAAGTGACTGCCCCCAATTCCTGCTGCTCCTGAGGAAGGGAGCACACGCATGGCCCCAGGGGTTCACCTGCATGAAGGGGAGCACGCGTAGCCCCCCCGTGGGGGCTCATCTGTGCAGACAGTCCCCCGCATCCTGGGGGTGACGAGGTGCCAGGCACACTGCAACAGGGAAGGGGGCTCTCCGTGGGGTTTCATAGCATCGAGTTTCTTCTTGGAAGGGCCGGAGCAGAAGCAGCAGGAGGGCCGCAGCCGAGCGGGGCTGAGCCTCGGCCAAGCTCCCCAAAGGCGAGCGAGCCCGGGCGCTGCGGGCCGGGGCGCCCCGTGCCGGGCGGGCGGCGGGCCAGGGAAGGCGGCTCCCGCTCCCCGCGGCAGATCTCCGCCACCGCAGGCAGGCAGCGGAGGGGCGCGGAGCCTCCCCCGACCCGCGGTTCACAAAGAGCGAGCAGAGCAGGCCCCTTTAGCCAAACGAAACGAAACGAAATAAAAACACCCAAACGAACAAAAAAACCCAAACCCTCCCTTTCCCTTGTCTTGCGAAAAGGTTACCCGAAGCAAACGAAAAGCACAGACTGGAGGTTTTTGTGCTGCCAAACGCACTGACCGTTTGCACTCTGGCCGCGGAGCTGCTGCCCCGCTCCTCGGCGCGGTGCGAGCCTGGCCCCGCAGCCCCGCCGGGCCGGCGCACAAAGCCGGGAGCCCCGGGAGCAGGTTGGGGGGAAAGGCCAGGAAACAACGACTTTTGCCACCGAGCCGCTGCGCTGCCGCGGAGCCGACGGCGGGATGAGCGGCTTCCTGCTCGCCCCGGCCGCGGGCGGAGGCGGCGGCGCGGAGCCGCGGCGCGCTGGTCCCCGGCGAGCGGCTGCGCCTCGGAGCGGCTCCGCAGCGCCCGCAGAAACACGCCTAGGAACAACGCGGCCCCTGGAAAAGAGACAAGAGTTGTCCAGACCWAAACACTCGTCAAACACACTGAAAAGATTGAATTATTTATTTCCTCTAGGGACTCCTGTAACCATTCATTTTTAATAGGCTCTAATTAAGAGTTCCCCGGCGGGTTTTACTTCTGTAAATATTTCAGCTGAGCTCSGGTTCCAGGCAAATGCTCCAGGGCAAAATTTCGAGGCGCGCACGTTTAACCCGCTCCCCGCCCCGCCGGCCAGGGGAAACCTCCTGCGCGGAGAGGCAACAAGTGGCCGGTGGGACCCGCAGCGCCGCGGCCCGCAGCACCGTCCAGCCCCAGCGCCTTCCCAGCCCGGCTCCCCCCTTTCTTTGCCAGAAGAAAGTCAGCTCGAAGGTGCCCTCGTTTCTCCCGCTCCCTCTGAAAACAAAACACCACGGGGCGATTCCGGCAGAAACCCTGCCGAAAAGCGACGGGCGGGTGGCGGCTGCTCGGCCCGGCGCAGAGC
>NW_020451083.1:110803-112978 GCF_003343035.1 Apteryx rowi
CCGCCTCCGGCCCCGGCCCGCGCCGCACAAACCGCCCGCAGACGCCCGAAGTGCCTCATATAAAATTTATTGATCTCTCTTCGTTTAGAAGAAGGAAGAAAACGAGGACTGGGAAGAGGGAGGGGGAGGAAGAGGAGTGTTTCGATAACTTCACTTTTTTTTTTTTGGAAGAAATCCGGTAAACAAACTAAAACGTTTCTTCATCTGATATGTCAAAACATGGTTCACAGTAAAATTCACAAACCGATTTACATAAGTTTACAGCTTAAGAAAAACTCAGACACACAACTTACTATAAATAAAAGAAATGCGTTTGCGACCCGCACAGCTCTCTTCCCCCCTCCCCTTTAAGGAACAAACCCCTAAAGTTAAAAAGTCATGAAAACTACAGATTTTGGACAGAAACCAAGGGAGACTCAATAGGGTGGGAAGAACACAACATTTTTAAGAAACCACAACGAAAATGTAAACAACTGAACAACTGAGTTTAAAAAYAAAAGCCCGCCGTTTTTCATTGCAACGCTAAAAATCAAACTGGAAGATGCAAGACCTTTTTAAAACTTTTAAGCGAACAAAACATAGTGCCCAACCTAGCGGAAACCAGGAAAGAAGTTGCCGTGGTTTAAAAACTTCACAGGGGCTTCTARGAGGCAGGAGTTGTGCTCTATTAAAATAACAGCTTGCTCAAATATTTTTCTTTCCGTACAAAAAGGACACATCTAACGGATTTCCTTTTAAAATTTCTTCGGAGTCAGTATTAAGTCTGCTAAGCCGAGCAACACTGCCGTACGTCCCGATATAGTCAAGGAGCGGTGGTGGGGTTAAGGATTAAGGTGGGGAGCCCTCCGGAGCAGCCCAGCATTATATGTGAGTTAATGGTACGGTACCATTGACGCCAGTCCCGGCACTCTGGTAGTGCTGGTGGACACTGTGTAACCTGCTGCCCTGCAGGGCGGAAGGGTCTGTGGCATCGCCCCCCGGGGGGAGATACATGCTGATCATATCCCGCAGGTCTCCCAGGCAGGCCCTCTGCGAGTGGGAAGCGATGGCCGGAGGCGGCGAGCTGGGCTCGGATTTCACCACGGAGCCCATGGAGCCCAGGCTCATGGCCGTGGAGGGCTGCTGGCCGTAGGCGGCCGGGGACATGCTGTAGGTGGAAGCGGCGTTCATGTAGGTCTGGGCCGTGGACATCATGGGGCTGTACTGCAGGCCGCTCATGTCGTAGCGGTGCATCTGCTGCAGCTGGGGGCTGTTCATGCCCGGGTGCTGGCTGTAGCCCAGCTGGTCTTGCATTAGGGAGTAAGCCCCGTTGGTCCAGCCGTTCATGTGGGCATAAGTGTCAATCCTCTGCCCCACCCCGACGGGGCTGCTCACCGCGTTGGCCCCCCCGGGAGCCAGCAGGTTGCCGGGCAGGGAGTATTTGTCCTTCTTCAGCAAGGTCTTGGTCTTCCTACGGGGCCGGTATTTGTAATCCGGATACTCCTTCATGTGCACGGCCCGCAGCCGCTTGGCCTCGTCGATGAAGGGCCGCTTCTCGGCGTCGCTCAGGAGCTTCCAGTCCGCCCCGAGGCGCTTGCTGATCTCCGAGTTGTGCATTTTGGGGTTCTCCTGGGCCATCTTCCGCCGCTGGCCCCGCGACCACACCATGAAGGCGTTCATGGGGCGCTTCACCCGGTCCTGGTCCGAGGCGGCCCCCGCTCCGTTGCTGGCGCCGCCGCCGCTTTTGCCGTTGCTCCCCGGAGCCGGGTTCCCCCCGGCGCTGCCCGGCGTGGGCTGCGGCGTCTTAATCTCAGTCTCCAGCATGCTGTACATGGCCGGAGCCGGCAAGAGGTGCGCCAGGGTGGCGGGCAGGCGGGCACCACGGCGGGGAGAGGRAGTAAAAAAAAATAATAATAATAACGAAGGGGAAAGAACCGGTCTGGGCGGCTGCTGCAAGAGGAGGAGGAAGTTTTTCCGCCTGCCCGGCGGGCGGAGGCAGCGCTCCCCGAGCTGCTGCGGCGGCCGCGCCGGCGGTGCGCTGCGCTGCGCTGCGCTTCCCGCGGGCAGCGCCGAGCAATGCGCGCACCTCTCGCGGGGCATTTGATTGACGGGCTATAAATGAGCGGGCGGCAGCCAATCAGCGCCCGGCTCCCGACAGGCCCTGACGGATGGTAATGGACCAGCTGCTTACGGGGG
>NW_020451083.1:113243-115879 GCF_003343035.1 Apteryx rowi
GGCAGAAGGGAGCGGGCGGCCGCTGACCTGCCGCCGGCGGCGAGGGAGGGCTGGGCGGTGCGAGCCGGGAGCCACGCGTTTGCCGGGCACAAAGAGGTTTGGGGCTCCCGGGCGGGAGGCAGTGCCCTGTGCCAAGCCGGGAGGAGCCGCCTGCAGCCGGAACGAGCCCGCGCTGCACGGACACCCTCTCCGCCCCCGCAGCGGAGGAAGGGGGGGGTGGACTCAACTCTTCCACTTCTGAGCTCCTTGCTGGGGTGGGAACCTGCGCTGCCCTCCCCGGACCGGGGCACGGCCGCCGGTGCTCCATCCCAGTGCGCAGCGGGGCCGGCGGAGCCACGTGCGCTTGGGGTCCCGCTGCAGCCCGGGCCCCTTCCAGCGCCGCGGATGGCTGTGCGCCGGGAGCGCGCTCCACCGGGCTGCCCAGCCACCCCCACCCTCGCCCACCCCGTTGCCACTTGATTTTTTCCACTCGGCTGCCCCAAAGAGGGTGGGGGGAGGGGCGGGCGCTTGCAAAAAAACCCGTTTTCATGGCAACAGCAAAGTCCCCTCCGTGTGAAAGAAAACTTTGGCGGGGGGGGGGGGGGGGGGGGGGGGGGGACGGACGGGACGGGACGGGACGCGGCTGGAGTGAAGCTCGCTAGAGCTGTCAATCACGGACTTCCCTTTCCTTCCCTCTCCTCCCCTCCCCTTCCCTTCCTTTTCCTTCCTTCCTTCCTTCCCCAGAGGCACAGACACACGCACCTGCAAGCACAGGGACGGCAGCTCCTTAAAGGCACCGCGGGGACGGAGCCGTCCAGCCCGCCTCGCCTCGCTCCCCCCTGCCCCCGAAGGAGCGGGGGARAGACAGGAGCGCGCTGTCCTGTGCTCCCACCCCTTCCTCACTCTTCCTCCTCCTCCTCCCTCTGAGCCGCGCTCCAGCTCCGCCGTGGCAAGCCGGGCAGCTCTCCCGGCCGGGGCGCGCTGGGGCGCGAGAGGCGACCCGGGAGCCCTGGTGCCGGGGCAGGTGGGGAGCTCTTGCTCGGCGGGAGCTGCCCCGAGGAGCGCGGGGGGCGGCGGGGAAGTGCCCGGCGTTACGCCCCGCACTGGGGCGCCCGGCCGGGAGGGAGACTGCCGGCGCGGCTCCGCCGACTTGGCAGCCGTTGGGTTTTGCCGTAAAGAGAAGATCGTAGTAACGGAGCTAATTCGTAGGGGCGGCGAGGGCGCTCCCAGCTGGGGCTCGGGCTGGACCCGCAGGAGCAGCCTGGGGCGCTGCGGGCGTCCCGGCGGCGGCGCGGGCCGAGCCGCGGCTCCGGCGCGCTGGGGACCGGGCGCTGGGAAACGCTGTGCCCGGCTCAGCGCTTCCTGCGGCCGGGGAGACGAGACGTGCCGGGACACAACGGCAGTGTCGGTGTTATGAAAATACTACCGTGTCGTGGTGGTCTTTTTATCTGAGTGGATCTGAGCACTACATTCATTTACCAGTTTAGGATGTCACTCATTTTGTACCGATTGTGTTGTCCTAATTTGACAAAATCATCTGTTGAACAAACTCGAAGGAAAAACAGATCCCACTTGCGACGAGCTACGGTGCAGTCAGCATTTTGTCTCTGTTTTTGTTTGTTTTGTTCCCGGTGTGTTCTTGGGTGAAGCCAAAACATTGCAGCCCGAAAGGACAGGGTGACAGCGGAAGGTTTTATTTCCAGGTACTATCAGGCTAGAAAGCACACACTTCGCTAGTAGTTCGCTTATAACTTTTGCAACATATTGGAAAGGCTTCAGGAAGCTGTATTTCAGCTCAATCCCCTCCAAATATTTTGACCGCTCCAGTCGAGGTTTAAGATGTGCCAGGCTGGGCTGGAAGACGGATTCTCTGATATTTGTTTTGACTGTTCTTTGAAATGACTTGATATGAACGTTTGTTGGGGGAGACTAAGTACACTTGGTTGCATGCAACGAAAAATGAGATGGTAGATGGAATCAGAGAACGTGCTAAAAGCCCTGGGAACAGGGTTTCCTTTCGATATCTAAACGGTCTAAATAAATGTTACAAGGTTAAGTTGCAGGCTCCTTTATCTTGTCTTTCAATTTGTCTTCGCGCTGAGACTCCAATTAATTAACAAAAATTTTTCAAGGGACACACTCGATTTAACATCTTCAGATAGGTATTATTTCAAAGCCAGACTATTTCTCTTGAAACATGACTAATATTATTATTGATAAATATAAACCTGTCTGAATAAAAAAGTAAGTATAGGCTCGTGTATTTCCACAGACTTCCAAGGTCACTGCGCTAAGATGTCGATACGGCACACGCTCTCAGGAGCACTTACAAAATTTGGCCGATTACTTCCAGGAGATGGGGTGAGCAGGAACACGCTGCTCGAAACAACACGCTCTCCGACACAGCTCTGCCTCGGTATCAGTGACGGGTGCCCACACAAAGCGCCCGGGAGGATTTCTCAAATGAGCACCGATGTGAGCTCACGAGAAGAGCGCCAGAAGTCAGCTCCTCCGCCGGTGCGGCAGAGCCCCATGCCGGCCGCCCCTCCCAGCGGCGCGCCGTGACGAGCCCTGTGCCCGGCCCGCCGCGGTCCCTGCGCGCCCGCGGTGCCCCCGGCGATCCGCAGCGGCCGCGCACCGGGCCGGCACGGGAGCCC
>NW_020451083.1:116479-225926 GCF_003343035.1 Apteryx rowi
GATTCAGGACTCCGCTGGCGCCTCGGTGCTGCCCGTCCCGGGGGACGGAGCCTGCGGAGTCGCTCGGAAGTAGGGCGGGGGGGAAGGCAGGGGAGCACCCAGCGAGCGCGGCAAACGGGGCGGGGGACCGAGCCCTCGCGCCTGGGGCCATTTTCCCAAGCCACTACCGCGGCAGGGGAGAGCCCGTCCGGGGCTGCAGAGCCCCGTGTGCCTGGCGGGGGCCGGGGGGCACTTGGGATCGTCTAAATACAGTTGTCAAAAGCAAAGAAGCCCTCAGTTTGTTGCCTTTTTTTTTCCTTTTTGGTGACAAAGGAGCGTGAGGAGAAATCAGGACTTTACAGCACAATCCAACTTGAACGCGAGAGAAACCCCACGGTTGAAAAGGCACATTTGAAAGGGACCGTCTGCTTCTTTCGCGGTCACCACTTAATATGCAATAGCCATTAATATCTGTTAATTGCAGCGCCAGCAGAGGTTTGGGGAATCTTGGAACCGCGTCAGGAAGGATCGCTGGCTTTTCAAGAATAACGCTATACACCAAACCGGCCCCACTTAATCCTATTATTAAAACAACCACCCGATCCCCCAGCCTAACTCCCGAGCGAGATCACAGAGGATTTGTCCTCGAAACTTCCCCACATAAGAGAGCTCCATCGCTTGGACCCTGCTGACCCTCGCTAGGAAATCAAAGCTCGTCTCCCGAAAACACCCAGGCTTTCAGCGATGCTTAAGACAAAAGTTCCCGTGCTGTTGCGTTTGGTTCCCGTTTTAAGCCCGAATTCGCGTCCTCCCCCAGAAGTTTCCAGCGTGGTAACGCGGCTGCTAAACGGATCATTTCAGGCTGGTTCTGCAGCCCCAGGTCGTTACATTTAGGCGGGACATTTTTACTCCCCTTCTAACAGTGTCACGCCAAAGAAACAGGCAGAGGCTGCCTGCACGGCTGCCCGCCGCGCCGCTCCGCTCCGCTCCGCTCCCATGGCTGGACGCTGCAGCCTGGCGAGCGGGATAACAAATGATTAGTTCCGACAAACGAGCCGCATCTCCTTTCTGTGACTTCGCCAATAATTCGCCGCATGGATATCGATGTTGCACTAGCGACTGCAGTTGTCTTCGCTGCTCATACATACAGGAAACCAAGGGATACTTTTGATGACATCATTAAAAAATAGCAACAATTAAGAACAAAAAAACTTAAGTGCGTGGGTAAAAACCGGGCAGCGTCGTTTGGGTACAGATCGATTCCTTTGAACTGAGCCTCCCAATGCATTCAGGGGACAGCGGCGAACGTTGTTTTAATCACTTTTTTTTCTCGCAGTTGAACTTTTATTTGGCTTCTGACAACAATAGCGGGCTGCAAACAGACCTCTCGGAGCGCCCACTGAATAGACCCTTTTCTAGACCGGATTGTTTCCACCGCCACAAAAAAACAACCAGTAGCTCCGTTTCTTAATTGGGTTGTTCCTGGCCCTCGTTCATTCAGGTGTTCGCGAGGAATTTGTTTATTAGCCTTTGACAAACAGCTCCTCCTGGTAATCGCCTCATGGGGTTGGCTTCAGCAGGAGGGGAGGGATGCGGGGGGGGGATTGCTAATAAGGACCCCCTCCACCTCCAAGTTACTAATTAACAGAGTTGCAAAGGGGACCACCAGCACAGGACAACTCACCAGGGCTCGCTGCGGAGCCCCGGGGAAACTTAGTTCATGTGTTTTCACGAGAAAACACCGAAGAAAAAATTAGCACGAAAACTGATGCTAAGGGAACACTACTACCCACTGCATCAACGGCGGCTGCTGCAGGGCAGTCTGTGCCGAGTCTGGCCGGGAATCTGCTCTAAAGGGACGAAACAACAACAGGGACTTACTACAACTCCCCCCCGCTTGTTATGATACCGGCACCTGCAAGGTTCATTCCTCCTCCCCCTGCGCAGCGCAGGCTCTCGCCCCCCCGCGCATTTGCCGGGCGCTCATCTCTCGCCCTCGGTCTCCCCCGAGCCCCCCGCGGCCGGGGGGGCGGGACGCGCCGGGGGCAGAGCAGCCCGGCCCGCGGCTCCGCCGTGCGCTCGGCGGCGCCGGGCAGCCCCCCGGCCCCACCACCGCCTGCCCGGAGCCGGGTCCCGGCCCGCTGCCGCGCAGCAGCCCGACCGCGCCGCTATCTGCCGGACTCGCACCTTCGGACGGAAAGAGCGGCCCCGTGCGCGCCCACGCCGCAGCGCGGGGACACGCGTGGAGCCGGGTGCGCGGGCGGCCGCGGACCTGCCCGCAGCATGTTTTGCTGGAGAGCCTGGACTGCCTCGGTCCCTCCGGGCTCTGAATGCGCATTTCCCCGGGCACAGCAGGTCCCGCCGGGGCAGGCGCGCCCGTGGGGCCGCGGCGGCAGCGGGAGCCCCCGCCCGTGTCCCCCCGCCGGGCCCCGCGGGCCCAGCCCGGGTGCTTGTTGCGATGTGTTTATTAATGACCGTTTCCCGGTGCTGGTAACAACTGAGACGTCGCCGCGCTCATTCTTAACAAACAAACAAACAACCCCCCACGAAACCATGGCTGCTTTACCCATTTAAAACTTCATGAATATTTCCTGTAATATTTTCTATACAGATCCAGTAAACCACCTTATTTGCTGGTAATAATGGCTAGCTCCTTTTATGAGTTATATTAGAAATCAGACATTAATTGTACAACTCTAACTTTCTAATTAGCTGCAAATAAACTATTAATTAGTGGCAAATTAAAATCAAAACATACCTTATTCCTACTCTTGGACATACAATTTTGAAGGCACATATTGTTTCAAACTACAGCCTATATCACTGGCACAGCAAATTGAGATCGTGAAAGGTTTCTCTTCAGGATAAATAATTAAAATATATTCTACTTTAATTGACATTATAGAGGACACAAATGAGGTTTTCCTTTTAGAAAGAAATAGCAGTTTCTAAATAAAGCTTTGCAGGCTGCAGAATGGAGGTTTCAACCAAATGAATAGTCATTACTACCTTTTCAATGATGTGGGCCTTTTGATCAGAAAAGAAATTAGCTCTAAAGGACAGACAATAGGAAGCCTGCCCTGCAATAGGAAGAAAATTAGATGGCTAAGGCTCTTAACAACACCTATTTCTATAAACCATGGAGCTTCTTGCTTTTCAATTACAGCTGTTCATTTCATATAAGAAAGTGGAAAAACACAGGGGGAATATAAACTCTGTTGCACCAAAAAGCCCAAGATAGGGCAGGCAGGCAGGCTTCCTTCTTCCCTTTGTTTTTATTATAATCAGTTAGCTAATACTGTTTATTTTATAGCGCCAAAGCTATAGAGTACAGCGTTCTCTAGGTCAATCAAACAATCAAGATGGATTATGTTCAGTAAAGGAACTAATACATGAGAAACTTTAAGTTAGGTAGTTGGATGTTTCCACTGCACATCAAATAATGTATTTCTCAGAGAAAACAAAACAAGAGTGAAGAATCTGAGGAAAATGGATTGCTGAATAATACTTTGCTATGTTTTGATTATAATAAAAAATAGCTCCAGTTCTTCTTATTTAAAATGAATACTCTTTCGTTATATTCAGGATCAAGAGATTACTTCAGACATGCTTTCCCCACATCATTTTTAACTCACACATCTTGGCTATTTTAGCAACTATACTCTTACTTTACTTTTAAAAATTAAAATCAACCTGTGCTTTAACATTAAAACATGGATTCTCTTTCATACAATTTATTTAGAGCATTATTTTTGTGTCTGTTATTTCTCCTGCATACAAAACTAATAAAAGTTTTCTTATGCATCTAAGACACAGTCAAAAAAACAGACCATTCTTCCTCCACCATTTATCCCTAGTCACAGCTTCAAGATTGTGTGTAACAAGTAGTGATAATTTATTAGCCATGTAATGTACTGTAATTCAAACAATCTTTCAGTGATTTGAACAAGCTTTACCATAAACAAGTCCTGTTCATTCTCATATTAACTTTGCTGGACTTTCGAGTTCTCCTTGACAAATAAAAAAATATAAAACCAGAAAGATTTCTTTTTTTCTCTCACTCTTTCTCATACTATGTGCTTAGAAATAAGGCTACATGACTAATTCAAAGGGATGATCAAATATATATTAACTGTTTTTGCTGTGTCTTATTATTATACCTTTCACCCTCAAACAATCAAGTATTCAACTAAAAATTACCTTCCTTGTTCAGAAAACTAAATCATATTTGTATTCTACCTAGAAATATTTTTAATGTGAGATATGAATGACTGCTTTTCATTCTGTGTCTATGTCCCCCTTCACTCCTGCTTTGGCCTTATAACCTGCAGGAATATACAACAAGAAATAGTTTCACCTGTTAATAATGATCCCTTAACTCTCCAACCGAAGTCACTAATACCAGTATTTGAAGTAATCTCCTTGCTTTAGTATACTCTGCTTTCTTATTGGTTAGAAAATTATGATTAATGCAAGTCTCTACCTCACTTTTTTACTGGGGAAAAACTTCAATTTGTTTTGCAATATCTTCCTTGAAATGTAATTTTACTGGAAATAGTTTGTCAGAGAAAAGTTATTGGTCTTATCTAGTGGAAAAGACCCCCCTCTAGGCAAATATAGAGCATAAGTGTCACTGCTACTTCTGCAGCTCACAACACAAAACTTGCATCAATATCTGCTTCAGCAAGGAGATCAAGAACTTTTGGGAAAACCCAATACCGATGTTATGATCCTCAGTCCAGACCTGATGAYGGTGCTTTGTTTCAGATACTGTCTTCAGTCCCTGTGGATAACTGGAAGGTAAAGAACTGCCTCCAGGAGAAAGAGTGGATCTGAACTGAGTCTTGAAATCTGAAAATCTCGCGGGAAGTCTCAAAGTATCAGAGCAATGAGATTCTGGAACAATGTTTTGCTAAGAACAGAGAAGTACTTATTCCACTAGTTTCCCTTCTCCAGACATATCAGGAGCATGTGCAGGGCAGCGACTTGGAGACAGTGCTCCTTGCTCTGTGGTGCAGGACTGGAAAGTGTATCCAGATGGATTACACAATGGATCTGAATGCAGGTGAGGGTCATAAGACCCTCCTCATGTAAGAAAACAGAAAAAAAAAAAAAAAAAAGAAGAGAGAAAAGCCTTATTCTGACAGAACAAAACAAATGGCTACTCAGTAGTCTGTGAGTGTAGCATGGAGGGAAAGAAGCAATTTGGTATGCGGTCCTGAGGCTACTGCTTGAAGAGCCTGTTAGGAAGTGAGGAAGAGGATGCTGTGCAATGCAGGAGAAACTACAGGGGAAAAAGGTATCAAAAGGAACCATTTAGTGGCAGAGAAGGGAAGACAGGTGGGAGATCACGCGTAGTCTGCAGGGCAGTTTATGTCCCTTGTGGCATGGTTGGTTTCCTTGTTGCTATCTTTTCCTGTTGTCAGCTGCCACCATCTTCCTGGCTCATCTCACTCATGCTTTCACCAAATAGCCTGTCCATATAAGGTCCAGATTCTCTTGCAAAGGATTACATGATCCCATGGAAAATAATTTAATCTCACAAAACTATCATTCTATGCAGCTATACTTGACTTGGATTTAACTTAATTTGAAGACTTCACAAACAAGGCATATCTAAGTGAAGTGAAGTGTTAGGATTAGCATTTGCAAGCATATTGTACAGAGGTTATTTAATCCATAGGATTGCTCAATCATATTTATTTATTAGAGGATATTTGGGATTGGGGTTGAAGTTTATTTGTAGGTTGWTAAGAATACACTTAGTATTTATGATTTTAATCAGCGCTAATGCCAGCTTGATTTCGCTCTCTGGTTTCTGATTTCTATACAAAATGTCCATAAGGACTCAATCCTACATTCTTTGTACACCACGGATTCCCAGTAAAGCTAACAGAAAATTAGTGGGAGGTAGCTGAGCCCTAGAGCTGCACAGAGAGCTATCGCTTCCAATCTACAGAAGCCAGACTGTTCTTATCAGTGGTGATGCTGCTTCTTATTGCAGATTGAGTCAAACTAAATCATAAGAAGTATGGCTGCTAAATCACACAAAGCACTGCAACATTCATTTACAGTCTTTACATGAAAAACAAGGGGTTTATTCTTCCATTTTCCCCTCTTACCAGCCTTCCACAAATTGAAATGGACTGCAAGTTCTGTTTGTGGGCTTTTATGGCTCCTCCTAATGTATTTGAATATCTCACAACCATCAGCAAACTTTTCACTTAACAACACTCCTTGTGAGGTAAGGAGGTATTAGCTGTATTCACAGATGAGAAATTCAGACAGTGGGCATGATAACGAAGCATGAAAACTTTCTGAGGGACACAGGAAATACATGGAATCAGGTCTCCTGTGCTAGATTAAATCAGTCCAGTGCTTGCTCATCCTGCATATCTGTAATTGATTATGCCCATAAATATTACAAGTTTAAAAGGACTCAAAGCAAACCTAACTATTGAAAAGTGAAGAGTCAGATGTAAACTCTGTAATTATCTGAAACAGTGCAAACCAAAAGCCAGGACAGAAGAATCCAGAGAATGGAGAAAATGTGGTCAATCCCATCTCAAACTCCATATACTTGTAACTCACCTAAGTAATATTTAAATAATGTGTTTTGAATGAGCTAGGTACTGACTAGATTGGCATGCAAAACAGTTTATTACAGTAATTACAGCAAGAAAAGATGAAATAGCTTATAAAAGATAAGAGCTAGCCTGCAAAAACATTTTGTTTCAAGCTCATTCAAGACACTGCTAAGACAGATGGTTTTGGCTCACAGCTAGGATGTGAAACATGGAAAACCTACAGCTTCATGTATCAGTGCAAGGGGGAATAGTAATCACACGTTGCTCTTTAAAAATACTTGCCAAAGATCCTGTGGCTCCTGCACTGCTTGGTTAACAAGATTATTTCCTAATCCAGGAGAGGGCACTCTGCGCTTCTCGCAGCATTCAGGT
Organism: Apteryx rowi; assembly: GCF_003343035.1. Classification (NCBI taxonomy): domain Eukaryota; kingdom Metazoa; phylum Chordata; class Aves; order Apterygiformes; family Apterygidae; genus Apteryx; species Apteryx rowi. Next base: position 123,418 of record NW_020451083.1, read on the forward strand.
GCTTCTGAAGTGCTGACACCAGATGCACAGCTACCAGGTAGAACATAGTTATGCAAGGGAAAAGTGTTACTATTTTTCTTATTCAAAACTAATCATGGGCCACAGAACATATTTAAATTTATAGTGTTGTTATTCCTTTGGAGTTCCTTAATTTTAAGTGTCTGAGGAAATGTCAGCTACAGAGAAAAGATTTCTGTGCTGTTGTATAGCATGAAAATGCACAATCAGAATTAAGCAACAATCAACCTTCCCAGACTAATCATTTTCCATTGATAACTGTTGCACCATGACGGTAGATTAATCAAGTAAAGATGTGAACTTGAACCAACTACACATTTTTAGAGTTTATTGCCTTACGCTGGGGAAATCTGCACACTTTCAGACTGAAAAGCTTGACATGAGACCAGTTGGTACAAAGGACTGGTACTTATGCTGCTACAGCTTATGYGTAAAACTTTGACAATTAAGAGCAAAGACAAGCTCCACTGTTTGCTGACACATGCTAACGTCCTGCCCGGGAAAGGACTAGATGACAGAGGACATGAATTGGTCAAAACAAAAGCCTTACCTTTAGGTCTTTGGTTCTGATCCCAGATGGTTACAAAAGAAAACCACTACCATCTGACAGATATTGCTGGCTTATGTATACCAAGTTAGATATCCTCAGTTCTCTTACTCTGAACTGATTTTTGGATCATTAACTCTGCAGTAACTTGCAATTATAACTCAGATGTAATGAATTGAATGTGGTGTGGGGCCTGTATGTAGTTCTCCTGCACATAATAGCCTTCCAAGTTAAATTGCCAGAAAAGTGAAGATAAACAGGTCTTGTTGCTGTTCACAGCATACCATTTGGGGTGAAACAGAGGAAACAGAAGGCTGTTGATTTGAGAAAGTTGCTAATTGGGCATCTCTCCCTATTTCTGTATTAACATCACACTCATAAAAAAGCAAAATTTCCATGCTCAGAAATATGTTAGAAAAATTGTTGCTACAAGGTAAAGTAGCATTCAAATCTTCCTTGTCATTATCAGTGATAAATGCGATGGCCATGCTATCACTATGTGTCTTTCTAATTTTTGCATTCCACCTCTTTGGAGGAACACATTTAATCTATCTTCTGTCATGCTAATTCAACAACTGGCAACATGAACTATTTCTTCAGAGACAACCTATAGAAACACCTGATCTTGGTCTTATTGCCAAGGATGGAGTTGAAATAGTTACACTAATAACACACCTGCCATTTACAGCAGCTACACGCTTGCAAAAGGAAAGGGATTTTTTTAATTGTGATTTTTACTTTTTATTCTCTTGGCATCAGGCCAGGTCCTGCATGTTTGCTCAATAAGATGTTTTGAAAACATGACAATTACAGCTTACAAATTTCAAAGTCATGTAATACCTAAAGGATGATAATAGATGCTTGCAAGACATTGATCAAGTATAGACTCTGATGGCACTGATAGTGTGATCAATACTTTTTAGCTTTTCATATATTATGCCTGTCATACACCCAAAATTCTGATGTTTACAGATAAATGAAAAAGATACAGGTAGGAAATATGTATGCATATGTTCATACAAACACACACACACACACACACTCACACAGAAAAAGTTCTGTATATACATATACCAGACAAAGGTCTGGAGTTGCAATCACTAAGCAGCTTAGAGCAAGAAAAAGATGAAAATGAAAAATCTCTACTTTGCTTATGTGGTAATTGTCTGAGACTGAATAAGGACTCCCACTTAAATAACAGTGAAGTTCCAAGACAGGCAGTACACAGCATAGACCCTTACTTATCAGTGGCAGAACATATTATTTTCTGTCATTCTGTTCACTTAAAGAAATATTATATACAATTCTCAGTAATTAATTTTGCAAACAGATCAGTTTGCATTATCATTTCTAAAGTTATTTGTAGGAGCATGACAAGTTTCAGAAGTCTGTCTGTGTGGAATTGTTCTTTCCTATGCTTTTGGGAAAGGGCAGTTAAAGATAAAGTTTATCAAAATTATAGATGATAATGTACATAGTCACCAGGATAAATTACATGTTGATGTAAACAACCCAATGTCATTATACCACTGACTTTATTGCACCTGCAGCTTTCAGTGCAAGAAAATATGACCTACAACTTAACCCCCTCCTCCCCCTCAGAAAAGTAGTTCCTTCACTCCACCTTTATAAAATGGACAGAGGACAGGGAATGATAATTTATTTCACTGAGATTAACACTGACAGTATAATTTAACAAGTAGCTTCAACTAACTGGTTAAAAACGGTTAGATGAGTGGACATCTTCACCTACATATTCCCTAAGAAATACACAACTCCTTAACATGAAAAATTTTAAAGTTTTTTCTTTGTAGTAAGTTGTTGTATATAGCATGTTTTCACTTGCTTGGTATGGATTCTGTGCAACAGAAATGCGTTTGGTAATGTTACTCCAGATAATACAGCAGTGCAATAGATACAATATTTCATGCAATAACTTCTTTCTAAAACACTAGATATATCCCTTTAAATGGAGACCAAATAAATTACTGGCCAAAAATGTAAACAGATGAGCAAGAGAAGGATTACACATAATAGAATATTTAAAATACAAAYACTAAAGTGATATTACCACCACACGGGATTTATGGGTCTTCAAGACATAGGTGCATATGCAAGAGTGTGTGTAACCTGCACGTGAAATTACCATGATTGTGTGTGCATGTGGGGTATTAGCAGGTGYGAATGACCAACAAGGTAGTTGTCTATTCGCAGGTGTGATAATGGTAAACAGACACATGAATTAAGCTCACATCAGCACACTCATTACGTAGCCAGGGCYGTATTAAGTTTTGAGTATCAGACCTACCAAGTCCAACTGTAACATGCCTAAAGTCATGTTAAATTCTAAACTGAAAGGGCTGGTGCAAACAGAATTATCCCTAGGTTGCCAAAATGCACACTAGCAATTTTATTATTGAAATCACCCTATAGCTCACTACCACTTCACATGCTATTAATGAACATATGGGGTATAATGCATATCTGCAAAGTTCRATAGCAATATCAAGCAAGGTCAAATATGCGTTCTGCCTAGATGCAGAATATAATCTTGTTTCTTAGATAAATTCATCATCTTTTCTTTTTGCTCTTTGAGAGAAAATATTTTATTATAGGACATTTCTCATCTAGCCAAATAAAATCAATTGCATTGGAGCTATTATGTTTGGAGTAGCATCATCCAGTTTTGTGGAGAAACATGAACTGAATAGTGGCACAGCCTCTTGACTAACAGAAGATTATTGAGTGCTAGATTAAGATCAAGTAGCAAACAGCAACCAGTGTGAACTCTAGTAATGTTTGCCTGTGTTGTGTAGTTAGGAATTGATAGATACACATAAYGTTTAGATGTCAGAAATGTTCTGGGAGACTTAGCTACACAGCTTCCATCAACTTAGTCAATGTAGGAAGGCAGTACTAGGCACAGGATATTTGCTTTTAGTCATAGACTAGATAAAGAAACTCGAGGTAATTGGAATTATACTCATTCAGTTCTGAAAAAGTCAATAAAAACACCATCTTTTTTAATTCTTACTGCCTTTCAGCTGCTTACTGTATCCTAATTCATTTCACTCTTGGACTCAACATCCTTTATTGSATTTTCTGCTTTTTTTTTAGCTAATGCAGCTCAGGGTCCTGCTCTACTTTTCTTCTGGGAGTTAAGTTTAGTGAGGTTATTAGATGACGTACGTTATGGTGGTAGATGTCATCTTACAGATAGTTTGATATGAACTCATCTTTATTTTGATCATTTAGCTGACTGCTGAGATTGCATTGATTCGCTGTGGTAAAATAACACTTCTTTCCTTTCTCTTCACTCTCACAGCTTGCAGTATATTCCTATCGCTCTGTCACTTGGGAATTTAACATTTCTGGTCTTACAGCACCTGTTTTCTTAAAAATATTCACTGATCTTTTGTTCTGATATCTGGATACCACATGCCAGAGTAGGAGCTTTCTGATATGAGTGTAAATCCAGAGGTACAGTATTACAGCTGAGTTACTTTACATTTATCTCAGTACCACTGAAATCCAGTCCGAAACAGGTATCTATTTCTCTCTGAATCGGATCCAGATTTTCACTAAGAATAGAACTCAATACTCCAGAAGGATTAAGTCAGGTCTTTTAGATAGGATTCTAGTTATCCTGAATCAATGACAAAATTTCACGTGGGGAATTTGCAGGCTGTTGTTATTTGAGAAGATCTAGCCCAAGCAATTCAGGTCTATGAGCCTTTTACCCAAATTAACCCTGCAGAGAAGACATACAGAGGAGTACTTGTCTCTGATCCTGGTCCTCTCTCTAGCACAGACCCAACCTCTGGCAAAGTCAACACAAAATGTAAGTGTTAATGAARGATCAGATCCTAATTTTTAAAATCATGTGTTAATTAAAAAAACCCCTATTAATAAATTGTCTTTAAGCAAAAAACATAATCCTCTTCAATAGGCATCAAGCTGTAAATGAAGCTTAACAGTAGAATTTGATTAAAAAAGAGGACAACAAAAGTTAAACTTCATTCTCATCAGGAGTTACTTACAGTCACTGTAAAGTCAGTATACACAAGCGACTAGCTATCTACATGAGAAGAGTAACTAAATTATAGGCATTTCTTTATTCCACTGTAAATTGACATGTTCTGACAAGACAGTTTGTTTGCTTTTATTGTTCAAACCCCCCAAAGTCTTTACTGTCTGCTGCTCCACTTGTCTTAAATGTTTGATTAAGCACTGTGAGAATTGTCAGTATTGATAAACTTCTTTCCAGTACATTAAGCACTCTAATCCTTCACATTCCTACTCTATCTTCATTGCCAAGTCAGTCAGCTTCCTTAGCACTTCATTTTAGGCCAGTATTTGCATTAGAAATGGCCTATAAATAAAAATGAATGTAATAGCAGGAAAAATTGTTTTTGTGCATCTGAAGAATTCTGACAGAATCTGTACGCAAAGGGTTGCGCTTGTTCCTCTGTAATCACAAGGCTGAAATAAATATTTAGTGAGCTAATTAAAAGAGCTAATTAAACTCGGCACTTTTTTTCTAGTTCTGTAAAACTCTTCTTAATTGTGCTAAGTGGCAATGCTATTTATTCATCCTTCATGAGCTTGAACTAAACAGGAGTCTTTTGATGTCTGTACTGTATTTTGGATTAGACTCTGTGTTTATTTAATGAAAGGAGGTTCAGATCAGTAAATTCAGAACTCAGTATGAACTCTGTCAATTTTTACAATCGTTAGGTTCAGCATTTCAAGCTTATTTTTACTACATTCCTTTCTTCATACTGCTCTAACATTGACATTTATGTCTCTTAAACAAGGAATATGTCAAAACCTATTACTGATGCATAAGAGATTTAATTTAGAATACTGTATTGAAAAAATTGACTATGTTTCACTTTATCCCCTTTTTGTCTGCCTGAATTTCACTTTGGTGAATTCCAGGGATAGAAAAACATTTCAGGAAAGCAGGGACATGATATAAATGTACATCACTTACAGTAAGATTGTACAAACATAACTAAGTTTGGAATTTGTTTCCATGAAGATAATCAGGACACCAGTGTAAGCCAGACAGCTATGTTAGCTAACAAAGTTTGTGTAGCATATTTATGAATGCTTCCTCAAACTCACACTTACTTAATTTCATCAGAATCAGGAATTCTTAGTAACATTTGTCTCTGGTCATGTCTCTGAGCTACGTGTATTAATGTGGTTCTGTTGTCCTTGCTGGTGCCCCACAAATTTCCACCAGCTGTATATCTGTAAGACACCGATAGAAAACTTTGGTACCCCATGTTCTCTATCTTGTGAATGCAGAACCGTCAATTTAAATAGGTAATTTGGATGCAAAACGTATTTGGTATTTCAGCGTGAGTATCACCTAGGAAAACGTTATATATTCATACAAGCTTAACTCGTCTGTTTATCTTGTCAGATCTGCTACAGAACCATGCCAGTTCTAAATGAAATCACTCTGTGCTTATATTTGTTCTTATCAAAGACTGACCAAGGTCAGCAATATCATTTGTATGTCTCCCTCTTTAAGGGGTGATTTGGGAATGCCACATCCACCACAGGGGTGAACAACAGTGGTTAGCCAGGGCAAAAACATAAATGCCAGGTCCCCACACTATAATCTTCACATAGACATTGTTTCTAGGGACAGCAGTAGATATTTTACCTGAGTAAAGGCAGGAGGATCAGGCTCCACCGTGCTATTTTATATGAAAATGAAGTGGATGAGATACTTCTGTCAGGCTCATTTAAAATAAAATAGGAGGACTGCCTTTTGCCTGCACTGCTAATAAGAAAAATATGCCAGAATAGAAGGTAATTGCAATAAGGTATGTCCCCATTTTTCTCAATTTTGCCCAGTTTTCTTTGATGTGATTATGGATGTCATATATAAATGCTATTTCTTCAGGGTGGATTTATTAATTCTAGAGATGTACATCCTTCTCGTACATATATGAGAATTGACCACTTATACACAGGGGAAGAAAAAGGGTAGAGAGACATACAGAAAACAGACAGTGCAGCAAAGAACATTGTGTCTGCAGCATTCTTCATAAATAACATGAATCACACAGAATTGCCAAAGATTATTTTAATGGCTCGACCCTTACGCTGTTATGGTAATTACAGAGAGAGTTTTAAGCCCCTCCACCAGGGAAATTATGCATTGAAATAGTAAAATTTTGTAATGAATTTCAATTGTTATTTAAAATTCTTTATTAGAACTTTAGGGATTAACAGTTCCAGTACTTTTTTTCCTTTCAAAACCCATAAATAGTGCTTTTTTAAAAAAAAAAAAAACAGCCGAAAACATGCAGTACATCTAAAATTGATGCAACTCCACTGATTTCAGTGAAATGGTGCTGATTTACCCCAAATGAATTCCTGGCTCATTTTTTCTATATGTGGGAGAAAACTTATTTTAGGATGAAAGGCTCACGAATATGCAGGGACATGCCTTATGGCAGTTAAGCCCATTTGAGCGCACTGTTTGTCTATTGGGATGGGGAATCAGTTAAAGTYACACTTGTTCAGGCTTTCTCAGCCTGTCCTTTCTTTCCTGGTGGAAATTCCATCCAGGAAGAATTTGGGGAGTCAATATCTTTGTCTCCGATTTCTGGACATCCAGCAGTTAGGTCAGAGCAGCAGCAGATACCTGGGCAAGTGTGCCTGATGGTTCCCAGAAGCATCGGGTACACAGCACTTGGTGCCTGGGCCTGGATTTTGTCTGGAGAATCACGGACGTATCTTTGGCAACTCTGGTGAGTCACTGTGCCATTGTAAATGCTCTAGTTCAGACTGAGGTACTGAGCAACAGGTTTTCATAATTATTTTGACCTTCCTACCTTCCGCAGCAGGGTTGAAGACACAGAAATAGTGACTACTGCCTCTGTTTCACCACAGAGTAGCTGTTCCATCAGATTGGAGCTTCCCTTTGCTACCCACAACCCCAATGGCCACACTGCCTTAGACTTTCTTTTGTCAGTTAATACTTAACTTTGCAATGAATTCTGTTCATTTCAATGTAAAAACTGACTTAAGTGCTACTTATTGCATAGGGACAGAATCTGTCATTGTATAGCCGAATAAATAGAAATAAAAGGTCTGTGCACAGAGCAGTAGCTGGGCTGACATGCAGGGTGCTCTCTGTGAATAGTCTGACTATGCGAGTAGGTATCCCACAGGTGAGAAACAGTAAGGGTTTGTCTACATCTAGAGTTGGTCTCATCTAATTCTCTGTAAATTTGTATCGTAGCTTAAAGCTCACTTGCTACCTCATGTAGACAAGCCCCAAGATAATTGTTCTTATTAAAAAAGCCATTCCTTCCTCACTGGGAATCTTCTATCTCTCTACAGCAGTATATTAAAGAGAGATTAGAGGAAGATCCTCAAAAGCTCCTAAACAGATGTAAACAAAGATGCCAGAGTATTTTATACACAGGAAAATAATGATACAAGAGTTTTTCAAGAATGATAACATCAGTCCTTGTATCATACTAAATTAATAACATTTCTCAAGCACCTGCCTAAACCAGAAGTCTTTCCAAGAGACTAAGCATAACCTCTCTCATTAAATCAGCATTCAGAGGGCTAACTAGCAGATGCTGCTGACATGAACCCAAATGTAATCTCTTTAACCTTGTCCTGTGGTGAGCAGACAAGTCATGACCGAGTAATTCCAACCAAATTAGATTTCATGTGAAAGTGTATAATCTAAATTAAATTTGATTAAAATGATTCACTGATTTGTGTTTGCTTTTAAATGTCCTAATGTAGCCAAGGTGACCAATTTTTAGTAATCTGTATAATCAGATCAAATTTTTTTTTATATGCTTGGATCAAGACTTTTTATCCAGTAGATTTTTCTGCATTAATCATGGCATATTCTTGGCAGATTAGATGTTTTCTATTCATATAGAGGTTTATTATAATTCTAGGATACATGTTAATGATGAAAATGGTGAAATCTAACTATATGGTGACTATAAATATGTGATGTACAATATCAAAAACTAACTGCAAGCAGAGAATCAGTGCATCAGCTGAGGAGAGGACATCAAATGCAAAAAGTTGCAAGATAGGTGAATCAGAAAGGGCCAGGGAGAGATTTTTTTTCTGCTCTCTTATCCCCAAAACCCTGTTTAGTGAGAGGCTTTGCTCAGAATAGACTCACCACAGCAATAGAAGTGGAATTCTGCAGCTGCCTGTTTGTGTGGTGATAAATTTCCTGGGCTTAACCCCTTTATATCCTCTTTCCCTACTGGGAAATTATGCAGGTGGGGTGAATCTAGCTCATTGACTTTATTACATTTTTAAATCTTAATTGAATACTGCTAGCACTGGTTAGTGGCTGTATTATCAACACTAATCAGAGTCTGCAATCAGCAAACAATGTATTGATACTGATTAAGACTTATTAAATTATCATGATCATTTTATTAATATATAAAGTCAGGGTTACTATGTGCTGAACATAATTGTTTTAGTCTCAGTGGGAAGATCAGTGCCCCCATACAGGAATTCCTCTAATTTTTGGAAAGAAGCAGCTATTATCCCTTTTTCAGATATCATTTCTTTTATGATGACTCCTTTTTTTTTTCATTATTATCTTTTCTTCCTTGAAACTCATCTATTTCCATAGTTGGAAAGCTTGGCTATAAATCTACAGCCTTACAGTGAGTAGGACTCACTGTGAGGTTACAGGTCATCTTCAGAGACATTTATTTAACAGATGTGAAACAGTGCCTGGTTATGTTAGTGTGAAAAAGGCTGCAGCTAAAGAAGGAAATCAACATGTATTACCAGTCACATCACCCAAGTGAGACTGCTGAATAACCCTCGTGTTAAACTGCTGGGTTATGCACATGTTAAACTGCTAATCACTTCAGGTATCTACAATAGAATACTGGAATAATTTAAAGGGAATGAAGTGCCCAGTGTTTATTTGGCATTTAATTCATTTGCTCAGAGTGCCTTCCCACCCTTAATTATTACAACTACGGCTCTTTGCTTATTCAGCGTTATCACCTCAACAGACTCTGTGTAGACCAGATAGCTCACTAAGCCTGTTCCTTGCCTATGGAGCAAAACCCTTTAGCCCATGTTGAATTTTAAGCATGGGAATATCTTCAAAGATTTAAATGGGATTCCCCACAGGCTTAAAATTAAGCATGAGTTTATGTCCTTTTCTGGAGTGGAGCTTATGAAAACTTTCCGCTTCCTTAAAGACTACAACCGAAACCTATTCTATAGTGCTCATCAACTCACCTAACATGTTCTCTGTCCAGACAATCTCTCTGGCGTTAAAACTCTTATGACGAGAATAAAGGTGTGAGCCAGGCCACACCTCCCCTCTGTACATTCTCCACTGGAGACAAAGCAAAGCAATTCCAGCTCAGCATCTGCACTGGTTCTGGGCCAAGTGGTTTCTTTGTCCTTCTAGTTTTTCTTGAGTGGGGGAATGGAAAACAACACAGATTGTTTCTCTCCTCCAGAGTCTCTCTCCTCAGTTTCTTCTTATTGCAAAGAAAAAATAGCACTATACTTTGTTGATACTTTCTGAGTTTTGTGTTGTTTTCCTAACTACAAATTTACGTAAACATTTTTTTGAACATCTGAAAAAAGATTGGTTCCAATTTTTTGATTTATTTTTATTATTTTTATTATTTTTACTAGGCACAGAGTTGGTGGAAACTACCCACATTCCAAAGATATGACATTTAAAATAACCAAAACATGAATTGAAGTAAATTAAAACTACCCCATTTATAAACTTCTGTAGTTTCTAAATCTAKTTTTGTTGTGCATGGACCATTCAAATCGGCTCATCAAACAGCCAGATTGTATTCTGCTTGACTAGCTTCTAATCCCTGCTTTTCACACCTTGAGTCATCTGTCCTCCTCTTCAACTGAAGTAAGAGCATTCTGAACATCAGTGCTATGACTTAGCAAAACTCTTACCTATGTGCTATATTTTATACATATATTAAGCCCTAGTTAATACAGTGAGTGGAACTGAATCAAACATGAGTTTAAATTGAAGTCACTCAAGCTGCTTTGCCTTTGAAGGTGAGATATAAAAGCTCTTTGCAGAGTGGGGAAACAAGATTAGATAAGTGCTGTTCCCCAAAAGTTTATAATATCCCTTCAGTCATATTTCCTTTCTCTATGTTTTGCAAATGAACAATGCTCTTTTACTGGATATTCAGAAACTACCCAAGAAGGTATCAAAAGTAAAGAAAAAAGAACCTGTAACTTTTAAGAAATAGGTGTGGGCCAGTCTAATAATTTCACTTGTATTTGTTCACATTCTCACTACAGTTTTATATTTGAAGAGTCTGTGACCAGAAAAAGGTAGGTCCTTTGCAGAATTGTTTTAAGTCTTAAACAATTACTAGTCATTGTTAATATAAAGAATAGCTCCTTAGTTTTCATATCTAAAAGATTGAACCCTTCACCATGATTAATAAAGTCTGGTTGTTATCTACTTTTGTCATAAAAATTGATTTACAAAAGAAACAGTCTGAAAAAAAATAAAGGTAAAATGCTAGCATGAACATTTGTACCTACACTGCTAATTAAAAGACTTAACTTATTAGCCTTTAAGTGGCAAAAAAAGAAACAAACAAGTATAATTTGCTAGATTAATTTTATGTTCTGTTCTATTTAATCAAACTATACCTTTAGTGAAAATGACAAATCTGAGTTGTCAGACTATGGTTGATAAGAAAGATAAAGGTCATATATTTTAATGTCATAGAAGGTCTTATTAAAGGAACCCTAATTACATTAGGTATCCATGAAACATTAATTAAATACTGTCTGAAATAATTAGGTCCAAGTTACTGATGGTTTAATTAAACTCAGTTTTTTATTTTATAACAAAACTACAGGTCCAGTATCAGTCTGTTGGCAGGATAATTGATAATGTGTCAGAAGAGCAAAATAGTAACCTTGACCAGCCACATGGGAAGGTCAATATGGTGAGCAGGTTGTCCTGCTTGCTACACACCTCATGGGGATGAAAACACAGAGCGTGCAGGATTTATTTCAAAAGGTGCAGAATTCAGAAGAAAAAGAAAGAGAAAGGTTTTGGTTCATACTCTCAACTTGTGTAAACTGTCACAGAATAACAGATGGGAGGCCCTGATCTGTAGTCCTGCAGAGATTCCTTGCAAATTTTGGTGATGATTCCTTGTCTTACCAAGTAGCAGGACTTCTACAACATCAGGCAGATGCACACCAGAAAGCCTGGTTTTCTGTGTCTACCATACACCTCCAAAAGTTGCAAGCCCTTTGCCTATTGCCCTCTACACGAATTTAATAAACAAACAAGTGATTTTCTTGTATACAGGAGGTCCTGCCAACTGCACAGTTATAAAGATAAAGAAAGCCTGACTGGGTGCAGATCAGCCATCAAAGTGCTTTCCTGATTTTTCAGAATGAAGGAAATATTGCATGAGGTAACAGCAACCCTTATTCAAAAGAAACTGCCACAGAATATGATATGTGAGATTATCTGAATAAAGTAGTACTGAAAAGGCAAGAAATATGTATGACTAGTTTGTACATGCACTGAGCAGGGAAGGCACTCTGAGGAAGGAGAGCCATTTCCTCTCTATACCATGACTGAGAACACAGACTATGTGGCATTAAAGAGATGGCTTCTGTGGCTTGATTCTCAACAACTACCTCCACTAGCAAGAGAGATCTAAGCTCTGATCCTTGTTTTGCCAAGCTGGCTGAATGATCCCAGTCAAGTAAACCTCCATGCTTTAGGTTCTCCTCTTCGAAAATGGAGAGGAACACCTTATTTGCCTCATAATTGTGAGCGGGACTTTCTAATGCCAGTAGGAGACACTTAACAGAACAGAATTACTACAGAAATGCAAAATATTCACTTGAGAGTTCTAAGAATCGGAGACAGTCCTGTGACCCCTGTGAAGAGCCAAACTTCTTCAAGTTTGAAGACAGCTTAAATGATGTCATGTCTAGATAAGGACAATGCCTATTTAAGACATTTCAGAATATATATTATCCTGAAAACTAACCCTGGTCACATGTAGGATTCTAGATAAAGAGAACAAGACAGTCTCCTGGCAATTAAAACTTGCATGCTTCCTAAATACCACTTTCCACAAACAGCATTTTTTATTTTTGAAAGAAAGCAAACTTGTCAATATACAATTAAAAAGTTTTTTTTAAAAAAAGAGAAAACAGACTAGAAACCTCTCACTTCATTTTATAAAGAGTAAAGATCAGCTAACAAAGAAGCACATTTTTTTATCCTCTGCCTAAAATTGTATGAGTTCTAGTGTCCACTGAAAGCAACAGATCAATGAAGAAGTTTTATAACTTTTCAGCACGGAAAAGTCATGTATCTTCAAAGTGTCAAAATTTCATCACAGTTATCAGTGGCAGGATGTTTTTTTTTACCACAGTCATCATTACAGTACCTAATGAATGCCCATATTTTAAGAGAAGAATGTGAATGCTTTCAAACTGCTGAGATAATACTAAGATATTGACTCAATAACTAGTCCATCTCTTAACTCCAGCAAGACAGTTTACAATAAATTTAACAGTTGACTTGTCAGTTGGACACTTCTGCAAAGGTAGAGTGTTTTATATATTGTGTATTAAAAATGTGACAGCTGAATTGGGCACTGTACCTTTGCATTTGCTGCTGCTTTCACATCTTCCTCAAGTTGTTCATCAAACATTTCTCTTAGGCTTTCTCAGTCTTGAATCTTCTTTCATTAAAGATGAAAACTGGAAAATAAGGAAAGTTTGTTTTTAAAATCAAATGGATTTGCTCTTTTGTTTGTTTTAAAGAAAGCTTTGATCAAGTCATTTAAATGGCAAAAAAAGGAAGTTAAGGTTTCACTCTTCTCCCCTGCAAATTCTGGATAACACTGATTCCTAATTTATGATGTAAAATAGTACTATTTCTTACCCTACCAGATTGCTTGTGACAGCTGTGTAATGCTGTCTGCATAGAAATCCTTCACCCTTTCAGGCAAAAAAACAATTTTTTACAAAGTTTTACATTAAGTCCTTCTGCTTTGATAGGCATTGTTATAGTAATCAGTATAACAGTGGTTTTAACTAGCAACTGTATGGTATTTCAAAACTATTAAAACCATAAACATACTAGGTACTAATGAGCAATGTAGAAATCAGATCTTTGTTATTAACATACTGCCTCAAAAATTTGTTATGACTCTTCAGTGTCACAGTACAGGTATAAAAATGTTAGTTTTTATTCCTAGAGTTTTAATTTCCATAAAAATAAATTGCCTTTTGAGATATTTTTGAGTCACTTTTTTAAACACAGATATCTTTAATGTGTTCAACAAGAATATAATTGGGTAAATGCCTCTGGATAAGGATTACAGTACTTGTACAGCAAAGAGGTTGAAATCTGTAGAACAATGTATTGCCTATTGCTTTTTTTGCTTATGCACATATGCACACACACATATATTGTAAAGTATTTAACAGTCATTGTTAGTCCGCAGACAGTATACAGACAAAGCAGACACAGGCATAGAAAAGAGTCCAGGATTTGGGACAAAGAGGCTAGCAGATGAATTAATGGGACGCTAACAGCACACTGTCAAACAGGAGGCTGTTCAATACCTAACTATTCTATCCAGAAGGATACTCCACATCTAAGTTTTACGTTGTTTTGCTGCATGATGCCTGCCTTACTACAGTACACATTTTCTGGAGTTTGATATGCAGGATCTTTTCTCATACTCAGCAGTAACACTTTGCTCCATGCCTGCTGCTTCTCAGCTCACCAGTCAGAAGCAGCACTGTTCTGAGTCCTTGTTGATAATTGTTGCCTTTGCGAATATGTCTTTATCTTTCTCTTTGACAGTGGAAAAAAAAATTAAGAACATCACATGTGATATATGGTGAAGACACTAATTAATCTGTTACACAGAATGATGGGGCAGATCCTGTTCTTCTAATCTAGGCAAAATATTCACCAGCTACAACGGAAATTTTGCATCTGTTACTGCCCCCCCAAAGGGATAGTACTGTATAGCACTGTATACTACTAGTACTATAAAGCACAGTATTTTATGTTATTGTAGCAGTCAAATTATTTAGAAGAAATGATCTCTCAAATTAATTCTTTCCAAACTGACAATAACTGTTAACAAATGAGCTGGAGAGGGAAAGGAAAACAGCTGCTTGTGTTTTACCTGTTGTGCCACCTGTTAACTGAAATGCATGCATCAACTGAATACTGTTGGGGAATCCTTGGGTTTCCTGAAAATACAGTCTAGAAAATTAGCTCCCATTCAAGATACATTGGTGATTGATTGAGTTTATTTAAGCTAAATTACAATTTTCCCATATGCAAAATAAAATGAGACTGTGAAGGCTAACAGCTAGTAAAAAAAGGATGTTGTAAACACTTATAGTACTACAAATTCTAGACAGAAACAAGCTCATATATTGACAGTAACATCAGCAACATCTGTTACTTGAAAATTCACAAACTGTGCACATATTTGCAATATTTTTCTGATTTTTGAATATTGCTTCTAGACTTTAAAAGCAATGCAGATCCAGTATGAATTTCTTTACGTGAGCAAAGATGTTCTGTTAGAGAGGTTTCAGGGCACACAGCTATCCACAAAACTGTAAAAGTCTACAAAACAAACTAGCAGAAGCAGATCTACAATTAACAAACAAATTTGACAAGGCAGCTGCTGGATCTTTACTTATTTTTATGTTACAAGCACTTACCTGATGTCTCGTGCAATATGATATAAAGATATTTCCTAAAAGAATTTGGCAAATGAATTATGTAGCTGAAATGTAATAACGAAGGTAGAAATTTGTCCTGTTATCAGTCACACACATTCAAGCAGAAACCCAGTGCAGCACAGTAGATAGAACTATAAGCTCTGGGATCTTCTCATTCAGCCAAGATTGCTTCATACAAAAGTTGACAATACACTACTGAAAGCCATTGTTGATATTCAACATTTTTTAAATAGCTGAACAGAATAGACAATAAGGCATGAAGGAAAACTTGGATAGGAGGCTGGCCTGGAGTCTGGGTTCAGAAAGGAAAAAACATTAAAAATGGACAATAAATATGTGATTCGCATTTTTTAATTGCCCTGTATGTGTCAATYAACTATCTTTACCATGCTGAAATTCCATCACTTTTAAAAGAAGAATAAAATATGAATGATTTTTTTTTGATCTTCTAAAGTCTACATGCAGTTTTAAATGTTGGCACTGAAAGAGACATATGCTTCCATGATTCACATACACCATTTGCTAATGTAAATTAAGGAATTTGCAAAATCACTGAAAGACCCTCCCATTAATTGTTAATGATCCATCCGCCTGAGTTGAGATCATACATTTCACACATTATATCAGAAAGAGGATTCACACAAAACACTTTTTAAATTTATGAAAAAACAAGTCTTTATATTTTCCATTATTATCTCCTACCCCTCTATTTCCTCACTAACAAGAGATCAGACCACTATGTCCATTACAGTCCTTGAACAACTCCACAAAATTATAGAGACCTTATATATCTCAGATAATTGCTTACTTAATCAACTGTTTGTATTGTGTTTGTCTCAGATTTCAAAGCCAAGAGGGTAAAATTCTACCCTGTGTAACTCCTCTGAAAAACAGAATCAGTACAAGTAGATCTTAATGCTTTGCACTGACACGTTGGAGTACCTTGTGCAGATTATGTTAAACACACTTGTTTAGCAGCTACTAAGGACACATATGAGCTTAAACAATTTTATTCCTTGATAATCTAGATATTCCAGCAGAACCTTCTACTTCACTCTACAGCTCAGAAGTTTGGCTGCCTCTTATTCTGCTTTGGATTTCATTGCATTCTTCTTCCATGTTATTGTCACTTCCTTACTCCCTTCTCCAAGTTTCTATGGAGAACACTGTTAGATTATTTAAAACCAAAATGAACATTTAATGACATATGTTGGTAGAATAACTTAGCAGGTGTTTTTGTTTGCCCTGTTGTATTATCCACGAATTCTGATCTTGAATTTAGAACACGAAATGCAACTGCATTTTATAGTGCATCTTTCCCTCTTGTTTTCATCTAGTCCTCTCAGGTGTATTGCTAGAATTTAGACATTACCTAAGGTATTTCAGCTTCCTTGAGGAGAGGACATGACTTGCTTTGTCTACACTATATCTGAGCTACTTGTTTCAGGAGAAGTCTGAAACCTCAAGTGCATCCAAGGCTTGGCACCACGCAAACACGTTGTCCTCTTTGGCAGTCTGAATTCAACTTGAACTTGAGTTGCCTACAAATAATCCTGGCCCTTGCAGCAAAACCYTTGCAGGTCCATCTTATTTGCCAATGCATATGACATTAATGCAAGAACTGCTCAACAGGCAAGCCCGAGCACGGGCCAGGAGGCAAGGAAGGGCAGGTGTGAGCACCTCCTTGCAATGGACTGCCAGCTGGGGCCCACAGAGCCAGGCCAAATG
The DNA here is from genome assembly GCF_003343035.1 of Apteryx rowi. NCBI lineage: Eukaryota > Metazoa > Chordata > Aves > Apterygiformes > Apterygidae > Apteryx > Apteryx rowi. Next base: position 140,513 of record NW_020451083.1, read on the forward strand.
CTCTGCCTGACAGTTCAGCAAGGGCTGGTACCAGCTGATGAACATATTTTGTGCTCCTGCAAAGTACAATGGGTACAGCCCTTTCAATTTGAGTCACATTTGGAGGTGAAAGCCCTAGAGAACATTCCCCATTTTTGAAGTATTTGACAAATTGTTCACCCTTGTCTCTCCCTAGAAGTCACTGTAGGGCAACARAGTAGATATACACTGAATTGAAGCTACTTTGGTTCAAAGTCCAGTGTATGGAATTAATTTAAACCAGAGGGTTTGCTCTAACTCTGCAAACAGAAGCTGCAAACTGAAGTGGTCAAACCACTTGTTTAACCACAGGAAGCTGAGGGAAGCACAGACAGTGGAGAATGAAAATTACATCCACTTACACCACTGCAGCTAGAAGTATCTCAGTAACTCATTTGCTAGATCCTCGGATGACAGAATTTACATACGAAGAGCACAGAGCAAACACAATTGCACTAGTCTTGGTAAAGCCAACACATGCCAGAAAATCACATCCTATAATTTGTCCAGCTCACAAAAGAAATTTTCTAAATTAAAAGATATTTTTAAAATTAAATGAAAATCTAATTTCTAATTAAATTCTAAATTTCTAAAATTATTTTTCTAAATTTCTATTAGAAAGAAATCAAAAGCAAACAGAATATTTTGCTTTACAGTTGGCTTTCATGTGTAAGTCATAAAAAGATATCTATATTTCATTTAAGTTCTCTCCATTGATTTTCAATTAACTTAGCTCACTGATGTCAGTGGAGATGTTCATGTGCTTGCAGTAAGTCTACAGGATGGGGTATTAAACAACTGGAAATAAGACATCTGTATTGTGTTGCCTTTTCCCTTGTTCCTATAAGATTACCAAAACAACTCTCAGCAAGAAACCAAAGCATAAAATGTCAGTATAATTCATACTCTCTTTTTACATGCCTTTCCTACTTCTTGACACTTAAAATGATTTCTTTCACTGTGGTTTGCAATCTAAACAATAATGTAAACTTCTAAATCTCTCCATGGCAGGATATTTTTTAAATGACTGGCAAGATCTTTTTATGAATTAGTGCTCATGTAAAAACCTAGTTCTAAATGCCAGGCTGCACTCCAAAGGTAAGTGAGAAGAAATCAGAATATGAACCTGGGCTCTCTATGTATCTCACCCAAACCTATGAATCACAGTGCACCTCAGCTTCCAAAGAGGCAGAGGATTTGAGTAAAGGAAGGAATCCACCACTAGTTTTCTAAGTCAGGCTCCTCCTATGCTATTATACAGATGTTATTAGATACGCTGTCTGTTCAAAATTTGCCTATTCTTAAAAGGATAAGAAATTCTGTTCTCAACCCCGCAGTGTTTCACCCAGTGGAATTCTAAAATTGTCAGTAATAATTCTGTAACTTATGTCTACAAGAAAATTGCAGTTTTATCCTTCTGAAGCAAAAGGATTATTTTACTACATAGTTCAGTATTCATCTCTGAAAATCACTTACTAGGTTGCTCTTGGCAAATTCACAAACTGCAGTTGTCAGGACTATCATAAAGTTGTATGCAACATCAATTTAACGATAACATTACACTGGTTTTCTCCCTGCTCGTCTTCCATGGAGCCTGTGAATTTGTGGGAAAGAGATATTCAATACCAATGTATTCATGAACAATGAAGAAAATGACAGATCTGAGTTCTGAGGACATAACATACACCTTGTCCACATTTCATTTGGATTCTTTCAAATGACTGCCAATCCTGCTTCCAGATAAGAATAGAACATTACATGTATTCAGTAACTGTTTGAATTATTTTAAAGTTTTAGGTTACTACTTTAATTGCAAAGTCTTAATTTTCCTCTCTTACTAAAGCTATGATATGAATTCCTCTCTCATTGTTATAATTTTCTGTGATATAAGCCTGCTATAATTTAGCATTCAACTGCATTGAATCCCATTATGAAGTCTCATCTTATATCACACAAAGTATATCTGAGAATAACACATAAAATGCTTAGCTTGTAAGGATAGGGAGCTTGTCATCTCTTTAATTTGATCACTAAAGTGAAAATTTGGATAAARAAGTTGGACTACAATGGCAAGATAATGCAAAATATCCTGATTTTTAAAATGAGTGACACGCTATGCATTTCAGAGATGGAGATATGTATGACCTTCATAGAAGTTAATTAAATATTGAGGAAAAAAATTCAAACTGCTCTTTTATAAGAAGATGGTATTTCAAATGTCCCTGACCCTAACTAATGGATGGGATAGTCCAATATGTCTGCTATTCCCCATACAAGGTCCCCTTGAATAATTTCCCTCTAGAAATTGTCAGAGTGAGGTTGCCCTCTGTTGCTCAGATTTTTATTTGTTTCAAGGTAATTCTCTTTTGCCAGTCCAGATGTGACATTGGTTTAAACTGAACATTTTGTCTGTTTGCAAGAAATTGTGGGCAGATCTTAAATGGGAGATTCGTGTTGACTTTGAAATATTATCTAATGATTTATTTCCCTAACACCATTGTCTTGTATTTGCGAAAATGAATTTACTGAATATTTGGTTTTCTCAATTCTTTTACAGCTGTAAGAACAAGTGTTAGAAATAATGTAATGCACAAACCACAGTTTTTTGTTTCCTTGACAGAATAAGAAAAACTATAAGAAATCAAAGACTGAAAATCCAATGAGTGTCTTAAGTAATAATATTTAAGAAATGGTTAGGAATAAACTAGTAAATCAATATTCGCTAGGCAGCCTCTTCAAATTTGAAGCAAATTAATTCTCTTGCATTCACTGCTTATTAATTGTTCAACAGCTAAAACAGAAGTCATTTGAGAAGGCACTGACCTATATGAAATAAGGAAACTATCAGAGCTGGATGGATACAGCTTCCTCATCCTATAAAGTGTTTCAATGTTTTCCCAGATACCTCATGCTAGATTGGGGTGGAACAAATATTAAATCAACCCCCCCCAAGAACTTAGATGCCTACTCCAGAATAAGCAATATTCTGGTATTAGGACACTTACTACAATATGAGGGACCTGGTTCAAGTCTTTGTTTTCGTAGGCTGTTCCACCACAGCTGACTAACGTAAGCACCAGGCTAAGTGGTCTAAGAGATGGCACCCRTTCATCTCTCTTGGAGCTGCTCTACTTTCAAAACTAGTTAAATATTCTTTCCGTAGCAACCAGAATGAGAGAACATCCTAGGTACTGCAGAGCAGACTGCCAGAAGACTAGGTAATCATTTGCACCCTCATAAATCCAGTCCTCAGCTTGCTTCTTTCCATGCTGTCCCGTCCACAGTTGCCTGTTTTGTCTGGATTATAACGTGTGCTTTCACTTTCACTTTTTCACTTTTCACTTTTAACGTGTGCTAACACTTTCAGCAGGGCAGACTAGGGAAGCTCTGTGTTACARTAAGTGATAGCATCGCGGTCAGGCAGTAATTGGCTAGTGAGAAGTTGGTTGTAAGAGAGGTTCGGGTGCTAAGTCTGAACCGGCCAACAGCCTGGGGACTACGTGCTGTTCCACGGTACGCCAGCTTAGGCTTGAGAAGCCTCTCCCCGTGAAAGCCTCACCAAAGTGTTATGATCCCAGGAGAAGTTTTAGTTTCAATGAGCTGGCATTTTCTGATGAAAAAACATTTTTGTCTAAACAATAGTTGATAGCTGTAATGGTATATGTAGGTTAAATAAAGGTATTTTCCATTGTTAGAAACTATTTATAAAAAGCATTACAAACCCGTTTCAATTGAGAAAAAGGCAGAAAATGCTAACAATGAGTGGTTAAATACTTGCTGCTCACATAGAGACACAGATTTTTTTTCTAGTACAATTGCGGCACATAAGACATGGAGGTGGGCTTGGGGGAAAAGATGCAATAAACAGTGGACTCTTTTTTTGCAATAAATTTTCATAAAAATATCTACAAAAAAGCCAAGTTACCAGTGTTGGATATTACAATGCATTTGATTAATTTTTTCTTTTTTTAATATAAATTTGTCAGATAATCTTGTCCTGTAAAAATACTACATTTTAAATTCACCGTGGAGCTGTCAGGCACCCACAGCCTCTTAGAGCTAGAGCTGGTACTGAGCTTGTGCTCCTTGTCAAAATTTAATGAGACGACCAGTTCTAAAATAATTGAATTTTCATATCAGAGCGAACCAGGATTACTCAGACAATAAAAATGCTGAGTCCTGTACTGTTACTGGCAAATACCTTTTGCTTTGCTCATGAAATCAGTATGTAAATGTTCAGGGTTTGTATTTAAGGCATCTTATGCATTTAGAGTTGTAGTACTAGCAATAATTTCAAATGGTGCCGTTGATAAGTAGCTGKTTTTTTTTTTTTATAATGTTCAAACTGTAATTTGTTTGGTGAATCAGGATAAGCATTTGGTTTATATTTTATATAAATGTTAATGCAGTTGCAGTTTAATTATATTTCTTAACTTTTAGTATTTCRAAAGAAGACCACTCCATCAGATTCTCGCTTTCATGGAATACTTAAATGCGTATATCCCCCCTGACTTATGACTTTAAAAAGTAGAACTGTCCAGAAAGTTAGTGTCTGCTAGAGGAGATGAATATGTGTAGAGTGGTGAGGCATCAAGAGCATAATGTTGCTCAACTTGCAGGCTGAAACGCAAGAGACAAAGGTCCCCATCTGAAATACAATTAATGCTTACAGCAAAAATAAAATGCATCTCAACAATACAGTGATTGGCACTACAGATATAGCTAATGGAACTGATTAAATGGGTTCTGGATACATTTTTAGGTTGAACATTTGTCATTACAAGTGTTTATTTTACATTTTTCCAGAGGATATTAAGTAATGCGAGGAACAAAATTGGAGGAGTAAGGCTATCTAAACTTTTCAGACAGGTCAGATGTCTGTGACTGCATTAGCAACAGAAGTTTTGCATGACTTTGTGCAAAGTTTTGCTGATTTTTAAATGTGTGACAAACACATATTTGATTAACTCTATAAATCACAAGGGAGAGTCAAAATGTCAGGCTCCTTTCAGACTTTGACTCATGTCCCACCAAGCAGGTAGTATATATATCTCTTTACACTGTTACATTGATTATATATAATTTGGTAATCCTGAAATTTGATAGATAGAAAGAAGGTGGAGATTCACAAAGGAGGAAGAATGGTGTTAATGCCCATATTATACCACAATTTCTTTAGGAAAAGGGTTCCTTGTTAATGGAAGCTCTATTTAATCTCTAAATCCAATGAGTTATGCTTTTTCTATCAAGATTACCATGAGATGTGATAGGTACCAGGTGTAATAAAGCATTGGATATTACAGATGAGAACTTTCAAAATAGACTTATTTCATTCAAGGCCATTCAAGCACCAGGTCATTCACTACATTTCTACTGATCTTGAAGAGCATAGGGTAAGGGCCAGAAACATACCAACTTGTCATAGTTATTAACACTTAAGGCAGAGTTAATTAGCCATGCACACATCATTTTGTTTCCCTTACTAGCACACCTAGTTTAACAGATGTTCTCATCTGGCTGTAGCTGCCCAAATATATGACAGAAAATCTATAAAAGAGGGAAGAATTCAGAAGATATACTGCCAGGCCCGAAACAGCTTGTAAGGCAAATTCCAATCTCCGATAAAAGATGAACTGAAAAAAATCTCTGTGGCTGTCATTCTGCATCCTCCTCTTAGGGAGGGGACTGCATTGCTTCCTGGGCGATGTAGTTCAGYGCTGAATTTTGACCTAAAGCAAAGAAGAAATGGAGGAAAGATGCAATGTAAAAGAGTCTAGCTCCTGCGCTTGACTTATATGATGGTAGAGTGCTCTGGCAGGAATTTTGTAAGACCTGTAGGGCCAGGTGTACACCTGTGATTTTTGTTACTAAAGTAATATTTATTGAGGGAGTGATTCTTCATAATTTTACTAGGAACTGAGATCATATGTTCAAGTATAGCTTTGTAACTTTTCTGAGACTCAAACAGTCTCAGTATGCATGTTTTTTCTGTATAGTCTGTATTCTTAACCAGCTCATAGCCACATAGTTGAGACTTTCTTTTTTTTTTTTTAAGTGCAATATTTCTGGGGATGGCAATCAAATACAGAGGTTACTTGATAACATCTTTAAAGAGGTATTATTTTGTATTAGCTTGCGCATGGAGCTTCAAAGTTTCAGACAGTTCTGAAAACTGATTACTGCACATTTCGACAAAGGAAATTTTGCACTAGGAATGATTAATCCGCCTGCCAACTGACCCACTAAAATTTTGCTTATTTATCACCAAGTGAATGGTTTGCACCCTAAGGATGCTTGGCTAATTCTTAAGGTTACGAATTTGCTATGGCATTTAGGGAAACTGTTACTTCAGAGAAACATGATGCCCTTGGATATTCAGTCAGAAAGGAAACTGCATAGATTCAGGGGAGGTATGATGCAACCAAAATAATAGTTCACAGAAAAGAATAGCAGTATTAGCCTAGCAGACTACAACTTCTATCAGGCAATGCCCAACAGTAGTACAATGTACTTGTTGTTCACCTGTTTTAAGCATGCAGCAAGCATCCATGGAAGGGTTCCCACAGACACTTCCTTTTTGTCTTAGTAACTGCTGGAAGAGATGACATAGCCAAGACTTTGGATCTACCCAGACTGGACCTTCTTATGCTTTCTTCCACCTCTGTTTGCCAAATATTGCCTTGCTAAACTGTGGTCTTACTGTCTTACTGAAGTTGGTCTTTTTTTTTTTTTATGTGCAGAATAATGAACAATGGTTTCTTTTTTTCATTTGGTAAGTTATTTAACATCAGGGTAGACTAGTAATTGGAAAAGACTAGCAACCAGAAGAAAAAGCTCAGAAAGACACAAAACAATTAGAAAACCTGATAAACTGAATAAAGTATTTTGGGGCCAGCTAACCAAGAAGGGAAAACTAAGTCTACTTCCTGAGCAAGTGTACAGAGAGTGTGAGCAGCTACAGTTTATTGAACTTCAAGCTCTATAAATTACACCTTCTAAGGTTATAGCAGATGCAGTAAAGCACACCCATGTCCTGAAGACAGTGTCTTCTTGAGGCTGCGAATGTCAGGGAAAGAGGCAATACATAACTAATTCATTGTGACTCAGAAGAGGCCTCTCTGGGTCCAGAAGTGGTGTGAAATATTATGTATGCTCTTCCAAACTACTACAAATTAAGCAATCCTCTCTGGCAACTTCAGCCTGTCTCTGTTCGCTTGTTTGCCTCACACCATCATTTCCTCTGATTTAGACTTTTATGTTGTTTCTTGTACCGTGATATTTGAGTTTCCACATGCCACTGAGCCCTGTTTAAGAAGGAATGCCAAGTTTACTTGGAAATACTTATGTTTTTTTTCATCTTGTTCTTCCTGAAAGCTTTCCTAGTCAAGTATGCCTTCAATATACTTGCATTTTTCTTTTCCTCAACTTTAATTATGAATAGATTTTATGCACTGAAAATTGCTGCAGATAGGAACTGAGTATCAGGTAGTCAGGCATAGCCTACAATGTGCCCCAGACAGCATACTTAAAGATAGTAGCAAAGGGCAGTGGACAACTACAGCAGGAGATATGTGAAATCAGCAGTCTATTGTCTTCTAAGTGAACTGAAAAAATGTGTTAGACACAAGAAATGTACAAGAAACCAAATAAAAATCCTGTGGTAATTTCTTAAGGACTGGGAAATAGGGAAATTTGATTTATATAAATGCATTTTCTTGCATGGGCTTTTGGAACTATGGCTAAATTGTGGTGGAGCAACTAAGAAAAGGCAGGAAAAAAATCATCAATTCAGTTCAGATTCTCAAGAAATTCAGAAAGCCACTTTTCAGCTTGAATCTAAGATTCACTGATGCTGTTTTTAATTACTAATGATGAATCATTATATCTTCCACTCCCCTTTTGTATTTATGTTGGATTAACTTCCCTTAAAAACAATTCTGTAATAATATATCATTTATATGTACACTTATGACCTTACCTTGCTTTCAGTGAACGAACGCTTATTTATAAGCATCACTTGAAATATGCATTTTGTCCCATGACTAAGAAAGGTAAAAAGTCACTAGTATGGTCTTTTATCCCTAAGACTTTAATACCCCTTTTTCTTGTCTTAGATCAACTTTGTTATAATACAGTAATTATATAAAAAATGTAACGATCATAAAGTCAGCCACATTTAACCTCCTTTGATCTCCCATGATTCTTTGCACTGAGAACTCAAGGAAAGGCCTTCACTGACTTCTTGATAACTGAATGAGTGATTATCCTCCTTGTTAATGGGCAATGATATAGAAAACTCTTCCATATGTACAGAATATTCATGAGGGGCTGCACAAACTGAGATAAGGCTATAAGATGCTGCAAGCAATCACTTATAAGAACACTGTGAAAAAATATTCACACTCTGGGACACTGCTGGACTTGGGGTCTCCGTGTGAGGATGAGAGAGGGAGGAAGCCATCTAATTCACAGGAGAATTTAGAGAGAGGACTTGCTTCCACAGGGGTTCCCACGAGTTTTACTGGTTAAATGCATTTGGCTACATGATTATTTCAGCTATTACATGTCAGAATGACATTTACCTTTACCTATTATCTTAATCCCTTTCCTGACAAGTATGGGCAAATGAGATAAAACTCAGGCATTTTTTGAGGAACAGCTGTACAGCATGGGCTGGAGTGGCCTCTTCTGGGAGAAGGCCTCTGTTGCTTGAACACCCAAGGGGCTGCCCTTCATCTAGAGGAGCTGAAGGTCAGATATTCACACTTGCCACGTCTGGGACTTGCTCTTCTTTCTGGCACTCAGTTTCAATGTTTGGACTTGAAATGTGATTAGTTACTAGATATATCACACACGCGCACCTGAACTGGATGCATTTGTATGGCATCAGCTAATGGCCCAGTATTTTCCCAGCCCAAACAGTGACACCTAACTGATGGTAACAGACACTAAGAATTTTTCAATGGTTTTCAGGAGGTGAAAGTCAAAACTCACTGTTATGAAATGTTAAGCAGAGATATGCCTGTCCATAGACACAGGCACCATAAAAGGTGAATGTGAAGAAATCCATTATGTGCAAATTCATATGTTGTACTGAATTAGTAGGYAACAAATGACCCAGCAGTTGCTTTGCTGTTTACTTCACGGTTGGGCCAAGCCAGAGGGAAGAAAAGTAAAGTAACACGATCTATCTGATCCATCTGCAGGGCAAATAGTTTTACCCTCCTGTCACAGTTTGATATTTCAGCATTTTTTTCCCAAGTGAGCTGAAAATGTTATATCTTGTAAATCTTTCTAAATGAATGATCTGAATACATAYCCAGTTTGGTTCAGTCAAATCTTTAGATAATTCTGAGATGTTTTATTTCATTTTTGATGTTAACATTTCTCAATCTTTTAAAAAAACTCTATTTCTTATGAAAAAAGGAAGTTAATTATGAAAACCAGGAAATGGCATGTTGATAACTGCAAAACTTCTTTCCAAAGGTATGTTGAAATGGGAAATTCATAAAAGTAAGCCTTTCTCAATTGCTTTTTTAATAAACTGATGTCTTCCTACACAAATCACATTTCAGAAAATATATAAGTACTGATTCTTACTAAAATAGGTCTTCTAACAACAGAGAGCAAGAATCAAGCTCAGTAAACTTCTTCGGAAAGTAATGAATTATGGTGATGGGAGAGCTAGTATTCTGTATTATGTTTAATGGACACTCCCTTCTCTATTATAGTCTTTTTCATTTAAGGTGCTTTTGGAAAGCAGTACAGTATGTGCGGAACTAACCAAAATAACATGTACAGCATGACTGGCTCAACTAGAACCAGTAATGACAATAAGCTCAGTTGCTTGAAACTGCTTTCAGTGGAAAATAGGTTTCTTATTACACAGAGTTTTGTTGGAAAAATACTATTTTCTTTCCATGAGAAATTTTATCTTCCATTAAAAAATGGTGTTACCATAAACTGTTTTTCCACCAAAATCACAGTTTGGGGGTGGGGGTGGGGGGAGGTTTAGTTTTTAAAAGCCTCTTATTCCACTAAAATAAGGCACCAAAGCTGAGAGTCACTTGAAAGTTTGTTCTACCATGACGATTCCTCTAGCTTTCCCAAAAATCACTAAAAAGGTGAACCACCAAAACCTAACAAAACCCAGTCTGAGTTTTGTTTTTTTTTCCAAGTTAAAGCTAAATCTGAACTGTTGCTCTGAGGTTTTGTTGAAGTCATACCAGACCTGAACCAAAACAACTTCCGTCACAGTCAAACCTGAACAAGAAATAAAATGCACTGGTTCGACTTTGCAGYAGTTACAGATCGGTGGAAGTTAATGAGAAAATACGTGGGGACAGGCAAAGCAGTTTATTTGCATAGTGTAAGCCTGAAGCCCAGATTAAATAATAAGCAGTCATCAAATTGAAAGGCTTCTGCCTTTGCCCCTACAAGTCACTGGGAGAGTGCGTCTGCCTGTTGCAGAGAACTGAATGGGGCACTGAGAGGTAGTAGACTCCAACCATATACCTCAGATTTCACACGCATCTTTCTTCTAGCACTGCCATCAGGGACAAACTATGAATTCATGCAGGAATCTTATATMCATCTTCGTGTATCATATAGATATTCTGGAAAGTGTGACTGTCACCCTGTAGTTCAGAGATGCATATACAGGTCAGGGCATGGAAGTGGCCGTGGGTTCCTTAGCACACCAAGCATGTGCCACCTGGGCTGAGTGGGGGCTTTCTGTTAAAGCATTTTTGCATAAGTTTCAGCTACACAGTTCAAGCAGAGTTATATCTAGGGGCTGTACACCACTCTGCACCAGCTATATGTGTGTAAAGCAGGACCTGCCTTTTAGTGCAGCACCAAACAATATTTAGTTTTCCTTACATACAGGAAATCCATTTTATTCTTTTTCCTGAATCAATAGAAATGTAATTTTTGTAAGTTCTAAAAAATTTACTAGATTTGAAAACTATTTCTGCAAAAAACCTTTATCTGCCTCCCTTCAGAAGTGCAGCAAATCCTAATATGATTTATCGAATGTCCTTGCTTCCGAAAGGCATTGTGGCTACTGAAATAATGAACTACTTGAAAGTCGCATTTAATTTACTTCCAAAGAAACAAGCTAGCATTGCTTGAGGTTGCTGGGGAAACAGGAAAGCTGCTTTAGATCATTTTGCAGCCAAGAAGACTTGCTGATATTTTGCAATTTGCACATGTTCGCCCTAACTTTAACAATCTCTTATTTTCAGGAGCCTATTTCTGACTTTGTGTTAAATATTCGTCTTCACATCCACAGCATGGCCTTGTTTTCAGTTTTGGATTCAGATTCATAAATCTGACTTAAAAATAAGCTGCTTTATCAGAATTGTGTACATATTTTCTTCTTTTTTAGGCCCATTTGATCAAAGAATGCATCCAATTTCAGCCCAAGAGAAGCCCACAGCAGGCACAAAATCTAATTTCTTGGGTTTCTACAGTACCAAAGTTGTATGCAATTTTCTGACCAGACCCTTTCCAAAATCTTCTTATTGGTCACTCTTAGACTTTCCTGCTTTATTAGAAAAGTTCTAATAATTTTCAGAGTTGTAAAATTCAGTTACTCTGTTCACTTACTGCTCTAATATTAAAAAAAGAAAGAAAAGGAAAATCACATTTGAAAGCAACATGCAAGTCTGTTGAATTCTGCTAAGCTTTTTACTGGAGATAAATCAGAACCCCTTTTTCCATGAGCTGTAGTATACAAATAAAATTTAACATGCACATAGCCTGTGCTATCATCAACTGCATTCCCAATTTACTGAAAGTTGCAGTGCTGAAATGAATGGACCAAGAGACACAGAAGGAATGCCGTCTTTGACAGTAAGGGAAACTAATACACAGAGAAATCAATCAGCTTTTGGTATTGATAATCTGGCACAGTTCATTTAGGTTTAAAACTATGTCCTGCTTTGTACAGCTGGGTTAGCCAAGTATAATGAGCTCATATTTTAMCAAGTCAGTGGTGCAGCTACCTGTGCTGCTGGCTAGAAGAGCTGTTTTCTCACAGCATTCAGTTTTATACAAGGGATCAATTTGCTAAAATCATGTCAGTCATACGGATTTCATGTGGATGACTAAAAGACGTATCTGTGCATTATTGTTTAACTATTGCATTATCTACCTTTTAGAACTCCAGAATTACATCAAGCACAAATTAAGTTAAAAATTAACAAAAATATTAACTAAAATAAAAGTGCTTAAAATGATTGATGGTCTTGCATTGAGATTACTTTCAATTAGTCTCACAGAACTATAATACAGAAACTAACCTAAAAAAATATACATAACACCTCTAATGTAGTTGCAGTATACATATGACTTTTATTTACAGGTACTTAGGTAATAATTAGGTAACAATATTTCACTGTTGTGAAATAGCCATCAGATACCTTCCCAGTTTTTCCATCAACATTCTTTGGGGGCTACCACTTACTTCCTTAGTGTTATCCACTAGGACGAACTGGAAAAGAGAAAGAGAACTAGAAAGGTAAATAACCAGAACAAAGAATGGAGGTGAGGGGCAAGAGCTTGTGGCAAAAAGACTGATCTTAGAAGAGAGAGCTTTACTTTCCACAGAAGTGCTGCCTGTGACCTTAACACAGGAATCCTGCTGTGCCTCGAAGGAAGAAGGCTTGGGACTCAGCAGGAAATCTCCTCTTGCTGCAGGGCATGCATACTTCTTGTTACTGCTTGGGCAGACAGGTAGACTGGCTGCCTCTCCTCAAAATGTGCCAGTCATGGGGAGTTCTGGAGAAGAGTTGCATGCTACTCRGAATTCACTGATCATTCTCTCGCAAATGTAAATGCTGCTGCCAGCCAGCCCTCTGACAAAAGTGATACCATATTGCTGACATCATCAGCTACAAAACTAGAATGTAAGTAGGTAGCCAAAGCCAGATTTCAGAAAGAACTCATGATGGCCATGTACTGAACAATACTGGCAAAATACCAACTAAAACTGAGAGGCATTGGAATCAACTCAGGAATGATTCACTAACTGTAAAATTCACTAGTAGATATTTTACAATGTAATTCAAACAATTCTTAGTATTGTAGCCTCTCTAGTGTTAAAAATCCAGAGGAGGAAGTGGGGTTATACCAGATATAGCATTTCTAGAGTTTGATGCCATTCTTCATTGCTTAAAAACAAATTGATTTTTTACACCAGTGTAATTAATGTATATGAGATTTTCTGGAAAAAAAAAAGTGTAGATAGCTCATTAAAGAGAGTAGTATCAGGACCTAATTTGGTCAAGTCAGCCCCATGGTTGACTCATACAGGGTCAATGCTGGCATATCTAGTTTTTTTTCATGATAAAATGAATATACCTTATTTTGGTTGTGTTTTACCTCAAGATACCTGATGTGTGTCATATTGCAAAGTATAAACAGCAACTGTTAGAAACAAGGCCTTGGAGAACACCAGCAATCCAGCCTCCTACACATCCGCTTGTCACTTATCACCAGGCAAAGCAAGCTGCTTCTGAGCCAGAACAGAGTTTAATAGGAAATGCATGCTGGACTAGTGGCACCAAAGTGAGCATGAAAGATTATTGTCACTTGACATGCCCACTCTGAACAACCACTATAGCTTTATTAATATAGGTATTTAACACATTTGTTTGCAGACATATGAAAAATGATGTACTAGCATACCAGATGTGTAGGGTAGCAGTGTTAATCCATTGATTTTAGCCAACAGGTGCCAGTTGCTTTATTTGTGATGGATTAGGAGATACATCACACCAGAAACACAAAATACAGGAGATATTAGCTGAAATCCTCACTCCGGTCTGTTAACCATCTTACATGATTGCAACTCATCTTCTTCCTTCTATTTGTATTGCTGCTTCTTATTCCTCAGTTGTTTCTGAATGAGGACAATGCTCTGCCTAATTTGAACAAGCAATTCAACCTGACTCATGTGCTTTAAGTAACGTGGTCACATGTCCCAGATATCTGCATGCAGTTTGTAAGAGGATAATCAGACAAAAGGGAGTAGTATAAAAAATGGATTGCTTTTTGGCTGCATCAGCAAGAGTTTCTTTGAGAAAGTATTGCTCTGTCATCTTTAAGATAATCTGTCACAAATATCTGGGAGATAACCTTGCTTTATTGAAGGAAAATCTCCTTCAGCTGCCATTGCTCAACGAAGAATGTCTGAGGTTTTGGTACAATACATCTGTGAACRGCCAGCTTGGGTTGCTTACACAAATGAAGGTAGGTAACTAATGTTTGGCATCTCATCTGGAATACTGGCTTGTTCTCTTAGATTGATCTAAATTGTGTAACAGAATGCACCGTGGTCCAGCTGCCACCAGGCTCCATTAGGGTTAGACTAGGGTTAGGCAGACTCCGTACAGTACAAACAGGTAGCAAGAGAGTTCCGGCTCCACAGAGCTTCTACTAGAAATATAAGCTAGACAAAGACGCACCAGGGAAGGAAAAACAGAAATAAACGGAGGCACAGTAAACCTTGCCTCATAGAAAACCTATTCTCTAGATCACACTACCTCACAAAATGCTCTGTATTTTTAGAATAATTTTCACCTAAAACTTCCAGAGCTGAGTATGTCTTTTTTCAAATTTTCATCTAGAGAAAGAGACACAGAATAACAAAGTGACTCAATGAAGGTCACAGACAGCTGAGAAAAGCCTCTTTAGTTGCTTTCTCAGTGCCTCTTTACCAGAGTGGTCTTGACAATCCAGAAAGAGCTCTAAGAAGAGACGCAAAAATGGAGATGTGAAAAAACAAAATTGCTAGGTATGGCTTGGTTAGCTGACAGCTAATTTAGAGCATAATCATCTAAAGCTAAGTGAGCAGTAAACACACTATCATTTGGGAAACATTCCCCTGCTCTACAGGAACTTAGAACAATATTATGAAGGAGAAAGCAGAGTTTTATACAAGGAAACTCCACTAACCTACAGAACACTGATGTAATATATGGGGAGCACAGACTCCCTTGTGCCATAAAGCTGATCTTGTAAGACCTCTAAGGATTGCACAACTAGGAACAGTCACACTCAGGGTAGGGCATAAATAGATTATCTCTATATTATGTTATCGTACAAATCAGAATATTCTGAATCTCTCTGGGAAGAAAACTAAGCATATGGTTTTCTGCTGTGTTGTAGAGTTAACAGACAATAGACTGGCCAATCATGAGAACATGGCAATGCAAAACATTGCCTTGTGCCAAGAAAAGAAAAAAATAAAGAAAAGGACAAAATAATCAGAGAACACACGAAATTCAAAAAAGAAAGTATTTTAATTGAACTGAAAAGGGAATATCAATATGGGAAAAAATGATGTTTCTGTGGAATTAGGAGGGTATAATAGATAATGGAAAAAAAAMCCCCATAAAATCTACTTGATAATGTCAGTTTAATTTAAAATGCTGCTAAATCTCCCAATATACATTAGTGTGTATGTTAAGATTGGTGTGTACATAAAGGCACTCCAACAGAAACACACAATGCAATGCTAATAGGGTTAGGTGCTCAGAATATAAGGTAACATAAGTGCCATTCGATGCAAGAGTTGCTAGGGAAGGCTATTTTTTCCTCTCTGTTCATTAAGTGAATTTAGTGCTTTTGAAAGGTGCCAGATTGACAGTCCTGAGTCTGAAGTCCTCTATTCATGGAGCAGCTAGAGCCCAGGCAGCAGCAGCAGCAAAGCTTCCTCACACTGCCCCTCAACCTTGACCTGCAGGGCTCACCTCTAGCGATGAGCCGGGCCGGCGGTTCGCTTTCCATGCCTGTTCATTCTCCGGCCTCTCTGGGGAGGCTGCTGATAAAGGTGCTAATTAGGGCCAATTGTAATGGAGGGTTTTGTGCTGTGAACACCTGTCCATTAAGAACTGAACTGGGAACACCAGCTTTTTTTATGTGGGGCACAGCACAACCTCTAACAAGTGAGGATTTTTCAAGCACTGCTGACCTGGGGCCAGAGCTGAGGTAATATGTATGGGAAAGGCAGCTTAAAGATTCCATCAAATTTCACTCAACTCATTTTTTTTAGAGAGTAATGGGAAAAATAGTTTTTTAAAGATGATGTCCACATCCACTGCTCTGTTGACTCCTTTTCTAGGCAGCTGACTCTCGTTCTTCTTGACTTCTGCCTCTGAGACTGGCCTTCTTTCATGTCTATTAAACTATTTTAAGAAAACATGAATGACTCAGAGCAAAACCAAAGAAAAGTGGTAACTAACTCTGGAAAGCAAGTCCAAGCCTGCTGTAAATTTGGAGTGGGAGAGTGCCTGCACACCCTCCATTTCTCCCTGCTATGAGACTATGGGGAAGGGATACCAGTCTCCATTTGAAAAATCGAGCAACAGGACGGGGCTGTTGTTGAAGACTTCAAATGACCAACCTGACTTGTGCCAATTTTTATACCTTGTTTGAGTGTGTGTGGGGAACTACTGCTTAGTTTCTGTGCAGGAATATTGGCTTTCCCAGAACCAAACATTTTAAGCACTTAAAAAGTATTGGATAATTGGATACACAAAATGGCATTTCAGACTATTTCTTTTCATTCTACTTTGATGTGGGTTTTCTTCCCTACTGCTGATAACCACTGCCAATCTAGAAACAAAAACTCCCTGAAACCCTGAATCCTCTACCCCTTTAGAAGTTCTTCCCTTTACTTGATTTAGTTCAAGAAAGAGTCAAACAAAAATCCCACTGTAAATAAATGGAGTTATACTGAGGCATCTATAGAGACTAATACAGTGCAGTCAATTTTAAAATAAAAGATTTTTAAATGTATATGTTTTGTTTTTTCAGAAGAGGCTGACTGCAAGCCTTTATTGTCTTTCACCTCCTTCAAGGTGCAATAGAGAGATACAGCAGCTTAGTGTTCTTGACATCAGCAAAGAGGCTGAGAAAACATTATCAGGAAAGAGCCAATCCTATAACAGCTAATAGTACTTGCACTGGTGATAAAGGTTTGGGTGAAAGATGAAATGAAAAAGGTTTTGCTTGTAGCAAAACATGCTTTTCTGTAGCACTTTTGCCCCCTGTCTTAAGTGTTTATATTGAATGAATAGCTGGTGCTTTATGCGACTCTGTTGCTGAATGGAGCAGTCTACTTAGCATGAACTTTTTGATGGCCTCACTTTCTGAAATGATGTGCAAAGGTTTCATGGATTATGCATTAGTCCCATTAACTTTCTACCTGAAGCTAACACGGGCAGTGGCAGGACTGATAACGACTGAACAGAGTGAGGCACGCCTACACCTAAAATTCTAAATTTTTGCTCCCACAGAAATAACTTCATGTGTCACCTGTAGTAATGTGCCTCACCTAGGCATAATATATGGTGTCACATCTGATGAGGCAGCTATTAAGTTATCTGGGTGACATTTTTTTTTTAGTTTTTCTCAACTCTCCTGTGAAAACTGGGGAATTTTCTCTTGATTGTCTTTCAGAGCTTTTAATCTGCAACCGGGAACACCTATYCCTACACATGCTGAATGACAATCAYGGACTAGCTCCGCTTGCCCTCTTAGCTGATAAGGTGCAAATCAGGCTGCCACATGTAGGACTTGGTCTGGATARGGTTATCGACTAACATGTATAAAKCGCTTCTGATCTGGAACAGGCTCCACCAGCTTGAAGGTAACATGCAAATATTTGCACCTGACCAGAGACAAATCATGTAAGTTTTCTGGAAGAATAAGGCTAAGATTTAAAAAGATGCCTGGTAACTGGGGATGCCTTAAAAATTGTGACATCCACATTAAAACTCCTTTAGAATATCCCTCCTGCAGCTCTGACAGGCACAAGGATGAATGTATTACTTTAACACCGGCTTTCTTCTGTCTCTTGCACTGAAGTCATGGTGGGCAACATCTCTGGTTTTTGCTTATTTTCACTAGGTAGACAGCTCCATAGAAACTCATCTGTAGCCAGTCTGTTTGGAGTACTACTCAAGACTCTAACTTCCATAAGAAAATTAAGCTGGAATCTTTTCTGGCCCACTCACACCCTTCTGTTCTGGCACCCAAGCAGGGAACTGACTGCTGTATTGTCAGGAGCCTTCTGGGCTTAGAACAAGAATAACTGTGGGGACAGAAAACTGGGAAAAAGTCAGTCTTTTTCCAGAAGTTAAAACTCAGAAAGGAATACTGGAACACAAGGATGCATCCTCCCATTGCACAAAGACAGTCCTGCTCCTAATGCTGACACTCATCCTCGGGATCAGCTCAGGGCATTTTCACCCTTTAATGTCTTAGGTATTTTATAAGCATTCCTGGATCATGTGTTAACATTTGCAGAAAACTGTGACGCACAATGCTTAGGACAGTGCCAGGAGATAATGAGGTGTTCATCATAGTAAATGGTTTTCCTACCAAAAGCTGAGTAGTCTGGTGACAATTAACAGCTATCGTGAAAATTAAGGGAGGCATTAAAGGATATTAATGCTATGAATACTGACATTGATATTTCTGCTGTCAGTTGACAAAAAAAAATTGTACCTGTTACAGTAGACAAGGTGATCTGACATGTACACACAGGCACGTGTGTGTAGATGCACACACACATAGGCACACACACATACAGAGATAAACCCACAGACAGCTGGGAAGAAAAAGCAACACAGGCAGGACATATCCCCTCTTTAAGGAGTCATTCTCAACATTAAAGCTGATTTGGTGAGGACAAAAGGAATAGCACAGATGAAGCAAGGTCAGAACGGTGAGTAAAAATAAGACAGTTATTATGTCTTTTCTGAAAGCAGAAGCAGATTAGAAAATAGGTCAGAGAGTGCAGGAAAAAATGTTATTTGCATTTTGTCAATTTGCAAAGGACATGCATATCCGAATGTAGTGCATTTGTAGCAACCCTCTTATTTTAGTCCCAGGGACTGATGTATTCCATATTATTTTTATTATTACTAGTTTTGTAGGTGCATCCACCAAAATCAAAATGATATCGTGATGGATGCTGTGCAATCAAACAATAGGAGAAAGATTCTGTTGAGAAGAGCTTATGGGCTAGGCAAGACAGACAAGGTAAAGGGCATTGGCACAAGAAGGTGAGGCGGTCTGTCAGCAATCATATAGTAAAACAGAAAATAAAGTCTACCTCCATGTTCCAAGGCAGTGCCATACCCACAGAACCACATACACACTTAACGGAGTAAAAAAATTCTGCTAGAAGTCTAGAGAACAGGAATTAGTCTGTTCCCTTCCTGCTTTTAAGTTCAGACAAATCTGACGCAGTTGCAGAATTCTCAGATGTACTACATTTCTAAACTTTCTCTCATGAAAAGAGTGAAAAAAGCCCTCATCCTTTTCCACCGAGAGACCTATCATCATTTCCCATCATTAAGTTCATCTTTTACAGACATCAAAGAATTCCCACAGCAGTTCATGCTGGAAATGTAAATGGATGTTCTACTGCTACTGGAACTACTTGTTCTTGTTTAGAATAATTATTACAACATGTGCACAGATATAGCTGATATACGGCAGTTGATAAGGAACAACTACTTAGAGATGAGACTTAAACCGAGGTCTCCATTTAACCTATGAAGACAGCATGCTCTGGAGAAACTAGTGCAGTTACTAATACTGCCTCTTCTTCCACTCTGATACAGAGGGCTGAGCCAGTCCTAAAAACACAGCTGGCTCTTTACACTATTCAATGTGGTGTTTTCAAGTAAAACCGCTGAGTCTACTCTGCTTTTGAATACCTTTATGCAAGCTGGTGTGATTCTACAGCTCGCTGATGAGCCTGTGAGCATCCTGCCAGGTGAGCAGTTGGGCTGGGTAATGTAATCAGGCATCCCAAACACTGCTAGAATGCTCAAAAGGGCCCCCAAAGCTTAGATGCATACTGTTCCCTTTCTACCCATTTAAGGGTGTTTTGATTTTCTTCTCCTTCCTACTCCCTACCCTAGCATTAATGCAGAAACTGGATGGACAGAAAAAAMCACCAATCACTTGGAACACGGGAATGAAAACTAGGCAGTGAAGAAAAGTTCTCAAAACCATGTCCGCAATATATTTTTAGTGCATAAGCACCTCTTTGTACACAAATGCATGATGAAAAAAAGCTGAGTGATTTTCATTTGTTTTAAAAATTCAGTTTTAATTTTTCTCCCCACAGTATCTTTTTACTTAAGAAAAATTAATATATTTTAGGTGTGCATATAAGAAAATGACAAAATGGGTACATTTATTAACTCATTTCAAGTAAGAAAAAGTATTTTTTTCAAAAAATATTCATAGAAAATACATTTTTAACTTAAGTATTTTTTTGCATTGATATTAGAAAGCAAAGCATTTCTGCATTAAAAGACATGAACACAATGTGATTCTGAAAGCAATGAAAGGTTGCCTTAATGTTGCCTTTTTCACTTATAAGGGAAGGATTTATGTAACTAATTTTTGCATGCATACATATAATAATGCACTAAAAAGTTATTTTATTGTTTAGATTTTAAAGCAATTTGAGATAAGTTTTGCTCTTAAGAATGATTGACTTTCCCATATATTTCCTCTAAATTCCTGTAGCATGTTGGGAAAATGCTTTCTAGAATGCAGATTTCCTGATGGATTTGTGGATTACTCTTCCTTATCCTGGAGTATCAATGACTGAAATCTTATCCTAAATAAGTAACTGACATGTGTAACTAATTTTCAAAAGAACTTTAAGCTTATTATGAAAGCAACTGCTTCCATTCGTAAGATATGATCAATGTAAGTAAAGGTAGTTCCTTTATTACCGTATATACAAGCCAAAAATGTAAGTAACTTTTAAAATGGTCACAAAAATTGTTTTAAAATTTTAGAACTGTATTTCTAATGGTATTTACCATGGAATAATGCAAGAAAGAGCTTGCAATGTGTTGTATATACTATTAGCCACATTTAAGTTAATCATTTCTATTCTCAGCAGAATAATTCACCAACTGTCTAATCTGTAATAAAATATTTATTGTATTTAGAAACCTAAATTCTTGAGCCTCAGCTCAGTAGATTTTGGTTTTAATTCTTATTGCTATCCCTGGCTTCTAACCTCTTCATGCAAGCTTTCAAAGGAGATAATCAAAGCAGCAAAAAAATAATCAAGATTGCAGCAGATCAAGTGTATAGGCATAGTGTTTAGAATTTAACAAGCTTAGTGATTAAAAAGTTGTGATCACACAATGATTTGTTTCCATTGGAGATACAGCTCTTGGGATCATTTTTGAACACAATAATTTACAGGCTTAATATTTAACATAGTCTTGAAATTAATTTTGTTCCCCTCAATATCTGTTGGTGTTTAATTTTCATATGACTGTTTTATTGAACTGAGATATAACAATAACACTTTAGAAACTTTAAGGTGGCTGTCTTTCTTAGCACTGGTTTTCCCATAAATACTGCAGAGAAATGGAAATAGAAAGTCCTCTAAAATATAAACAGCCACTGTACAATGAAGTTATTAAAATTGTAGATACACAGTCCTCAGGTTAAGCTGCTCTATAATAACTGTAGCTGTATTCAGCAACTACAAAGAGCCAGTATAATTTCTCAGAGGCAAAGACATTCCTGGGTGGAAGTGAACACAGAAAAATTCTTCTGCATAACACAGGGCAGGATATGAAGAGAATCCCAGCAAAACATTAATCTGAATAGGAAAATTAGTTTCAACACTTGAGGATATGTGTTATTATTCTCTGCTTCCCCATTTTGGCTGGGAATAGCATTTTGTGAAAGACAATGCAGCTGAACAGTTTTCTGGCAACCAGGCAGTTCTATGGATTGGAAGGACTATAATAGGTCTGACAGGACAGAGCAAACAAAACTGTTGTCTGACTAAAAGAATACTCTTTTTCTCAAAAATTTAACACCTTTCTCGAGGTGTCATCTGTAATGCTATGTCTGAGTGCAACACATTGCTGACATATTTGATACCAAATGTTTAGTCTGGGCACCTTTGCTTTTTCTGAGGAAAAAAAAAAAGAACACATCAGCAAGAGCAGCAGATGACTTTGTCATTTAGGCAGTATACTACATACACTCTTAGCATTAGAAACAGATGCAGAAAGAACGACTAGAAGAAACAGATGCATCACCTGAACTCCTCTGATACACTTGGGGTACACCTCAACATGAGCATTTTATTTCTTAATCAGAGTATCAGTGGGAAAAAGTTCCCCATGAGAAGTAACAAAAGAAACTAGAAGATTTGGATGGGAAAGGAGATTTAGATTAGAATAAAGCTGGATGTTAGGATTAGGACAAAAGATCACGGGAGTTAAATACTGCCGTTAAATATTTTACTATTCATGCCTTGAGCCAAAATGGGTGGAATTATGTACAAATGATCTTCATTTGGCTTAAGTGCTCAGCCATTTGACAGGAATAGTTCTGTCTGCTTCTAGAAGGAGTCAAGGCAAATGGTAAAGATTACATAGCACTTTGTGAAAAAAGTAGAAGATAACCTTCCTTCCCTTCCCTCCCTCTCTCTGAGTCAAATCAGAGTTGTGGGAAACCAGACCTGCTGGGGGTAGGCTGTTTACAATTTTGGGCCAGGACATGAAAAACACATAGCAAATGCAGCTCTGGAATCCTGATCAGTTAATATGTATAAAGCCCTCTGCTCATGGAGATCCTAAAAAAAGTTTTCCGCTGTCATCATCCAAGCAGGGCCGGTCAGTGAAGTCAGCACTGAAATTTAGAAGTTTAAGAAGACCTTTTCTTTTAATATGTGGCTTACTCAAATTCGCAGCTTAAACACCTGGATGGCAGGTGTTTAGGTGTTTAACACCTAACCAGAAATAACCTGAGAACTTCTGTCTGCTATCTACTTCTCACATCCAAGGCTGTGGGATGCTAGAAACAAGATGAAAACTCACTCTGTGAGCCTTGGCAGCCAGAGAGCTCCCCTTTCTGTTCGCTTATTTGAGGTTCTTCTACAGCAGTTAGACACTGATTTACTGAAAAGTTGTAAAGTGCTACAAGACCCACTGGGCAGGCAGTTTACCAATACCAAACAGAACATGCATCAGTAGTTGTGTTGTCWGAGGTAGACAATTTTCTCTACCTAAATATCGAAAATATTTATGCAAACAATGCTCAAACCTGAACCCTCTCTTTTGTTGCTGGACCATAGATCGGTCTGTGCTCTGTTTTAAAATGCATGGCTAAGTTTAAAACTTTAGTAAGGGCCAATCTCTGAATAATCCTTTAGGGATTATTGTAATTAAGGGAGTAATCCTTAGATGCTTCTTAATTTGTGTCCATTGGAGAGCGGAGTGCCACTTCTTGCATCACAAAAGAGAGGAGAAGAGGTGAAAATGACAAAGGTTTAAACATTAACAGCCCTTCCTGTCTCCTCATGCATCTGAGCAATACAAACAGGTGGAATATTTAAAACCAGGAGGCCATTAGAATAAAACCAAAACACAAAAACTCTTCCCCCACAAATAAACCCAGCAATGCAAAACAAGTGAGATTTCAAACATGGAGAAAATGGTTGATGTTAAGAAACATTCTGCATAGAGATAAGGCAAATGCAACTTAAGGACATACATTTTAAAATGGCAACTTGTGAGCCCTCTTTGCGTGAATCCTCAAATGCCTGTCTGCATGCATCTTCCCTGACAAGAAATTGTCAATTCAGTRACATCAGCGACAGCAGATTTTCTAATCACTCTAGCATTTATAGAGCCTTGTTTATACATGTTAACATAGAAAGAATGAATTGGACAAATAAGAGAAGTAAGGACCTGGCCACCCTAAGTAATAAAATTCAGAGGGAAGGGTCATGTTAAAGTCACTGAAGTAGTGATGCACGTGAATGAAGCTTCACCATCTATATTAAAAAAAATTGAATTTCAAGACACAGATGGCATTGCTATGTTGCACAATTAGTGGAATGAAGCACCAAGGTAGCACTGCTGGGCCAGAGCAACCTTTAGTCATAGCCTGCCTATACCTCTTCATCAACTATCACTATTGAAAAGGGCTGGTCATTCYCTGCTCACAGCAGTCCTGTCCTAAGCAATGTAAAGGAGGAGGCAGGAAAACCAAGGCAGTGCCACTGAGCTTGGACACTTAGGCTCTCTTCCTGATTTTGCTACTACCAGTAGTTGGGCAAGACACAGACTCATATGCCTCTATTTCTGCATCTCTAAAATGAGAATATATCTGTTTACAAAGGAGTTCCATATCGCTTATGAAGAAAAAAGACCCCTAGGGATTATTATTATAAGTAGAAGGGTGAGAACAGAACAGCCCTTGCAGCTGGTGCTKTGTCATAACTCTGTGACTGCAAAGCCACTGGAAATTGCGTAAGCTGGAACTGGGGGATAGCAAGGCTTCAAAACAGTGTGAGAAACCATCAGAAAACATGTGAAAAAAGACTCCTCATAGATGATCCACTATTTAATGCGAGGATCTCGTTTTTGCCAGCTCCATACTGCTGTAGATGCTGCACTGGCATTCACCAGACTGCAGGGTACTTAGGCCACACCAGGTAGTAAGAGAGGTTTTTTTCAGACTCTAACGTAAGTAAGAAATAAAGATGAAAATTCTTATTATCTTCAGACAGATAAATTCCTACAAAGAAATGGAAGTGCATATTGATGTTCTATGTAAGTGTTCTTTAAAACAAAACTGAATGAAACTAAGTTTGTGATTTGGCATTCTTACTTCTGCCGTTTGCAAAAAACATATACTTTTCTCCCTCCCCCCAACATAAAGTATTACAAAGAATGCCATGCTGGATGATTTGGCAAGCCTTCAGAGGCAGGTGTTCAACATGTAATTATCTTACGGACTCCATAAGAATGATTGCTTCATGATACACATTTATCTTTAATCTAATATAGTTTACAGAGTTCTTTTTTTTTTCCATGACAAATTACACTGTGCTTTATGGAAATGTAACATTTTGTATGAATGGCTTGAAGCAGCCATGTTGCATACTAATGTGCAAGACAAAGTAGCTCCACTCTTATTTGCAACTGGCTCAGACCTTTCCATTAGCAAATTAAAATCTGTTCAAATTTATTTACTAATATATTAGGAGAAGCTTCAGGCTAACCTCCGTTGACCTGTATTATATAGCAAACAACTGTAGCAGTGAAAATAATTAATAGAATGTATTGCACCTCCTGCTTGTTTCTCGATCACACCCTAGGGTCAGCTGGATAGTGGGTTTGCCATCTGCATTCTGTTACAAGGCCACATTTACTTAAAAATTATCAATTATATTTTGAAATGACTTCCTTTAATTGAACTCTCTTTATTCAAGCCATCCTCTATTTTTAAAGCTTCTGAAAACATGTACATGAAAACCCTTTTTCATTTCAAAATCTAAAAGTAACTTTTTGTACTACCTGGTCATGGAAACTGAGCAAATATGCAAGAGCAGCTACCAGTTACAGCAGTAAGTATCACATTAGTGTCACTCAGGTGGAAAGTGTTGAGACCAACTTTCCATTGCCTTATGCTGAGTGTGTATCACCATGCAAACCAAATCAAGGATGGGTTTCCCTAAACATCTTTTCTCCTCACTTGTTTTGATTTATTAACTGCTAAGCACTTGTCAAAGATGCTCACTGCTCCAAGAGCTAAGGATTTACCCTGTCTCTCTGGAAAAATAATTCAGGTGTGTGCCTGCCTTCAGTGGGGCTACTCACATGCATACATGCAGCTTCCAGCTTTGCAGATTGTGTTCAGGGGCCCCACTCTTTCCTTCATTCCCCCTGTAAGTAGTACCTCAAAGGCAGTGAGAAGTTTCATCATAATCATACTGTATTTTATCCTTATTGCAGAAAAGTAAACATGAAAAAAAACTCCAGTGAAATTACAAGTCAATGCAGTAATTTTAGTTCAATGCTGCTACAATGAGTGTGGAACGTAAGTGATGCCCATTGAAAAATTTGGTATGTCACCTTCATTTAGAGAAACCTTGGCTGCTAATGAGCATGTAATCTGCAATATGTAGCAGCCTGTTTCAGATGAATAGACAAGAATGCTGTACTTTACTGACCTCTGCTTCCCTTCTTCACAAATGACCACAGTGAACCTTTCCTCCTGTAAAAACAGGCAGCTCTGAGGCCTTAATCTATTTTTAAGGGAGAAGCTGATTATGATACATAGAACAACAATAAAAGGTTGTGATGAAAAAATGTGCTCTCCAAGTGCATGGATAGTGAATAACTGAAATTTAGCCATGGAGGCCATTTTTATAATTAGCTTTACTTGCTAATAAAGTATTTAAATGATAGGATCATGCCTTCTTTACATCAATACAAATAGCTACAGTAAAAGCTGTCATACGGTGATCAGCTGGCATGTCTTAGTCTTCTATAAGA
The DNA here is from genome assembly GCF_003343035.1 of Apteryx rowi. Lineage (NCBI taxonomy): Eukaryota > Metazoa > Chordata > Aves > Apterygiformes > Apterygidae > Apteryx > Apteryx rowi. Next base: position 166,894 of record NW_020451083.1, read on the forward strand.
GATAACAATTTTTAAGAAAGAATGTTTGATCAGTCAACATGTCAGTTTAACATGCCAATGTAATATATACACATACATCTACAATGGGTCCCAGAGCTAAGTGGTCCTGAAGGTGTCAAATAACAGTGGCACAAAATGCACATGTCATATACACAGTTTGTGCTGGCTGAAGTCATTGAACAGGGACCTAAATGGCTGCAGTCTAACATGGGTTAGACTAATGTGAGAGGACACATGTGGAGACCTGCAGAGCTGCACTCAGGAAAATAAAAGGTCAGCGCAGTCCCTGGATATACTAGTGAACTTCCAACTTCCTGGATATACTATCAAAATTTCACACAGTGAATGTAGGCCTATTTTATTACTATGTGAATGAAGTTGATCATGTCATTTTGGAGTACATACATTCTATAAAATGTACTTAAATAGTTTTGGGAAACTTGGTTTTTGTTTAAAAGCAGTTAGCAAATAAATGTTCTAGAAGTAATACTAGCAACACTGATAAATGTCATTCAAATATTCAGAAAAAGAATAATTGCAGATTGCTAACACTTTTCTTATCATAATTTTTATAAAAAGAACAAATTATTCTCTAAAATAACCAGAAAATCTAGTCTGACTAGATATTTCTATTACAAATTGATATATTGCAGCAGAAATGTACAAATGAGGGGAGGTTAGTGATGACGTATCACTGATGACCTCTTGTGGTCACGTTGCGTAATTGCAAGCGAAATCACAGCACCAGAAAGGAAATTGCTGAAGCGCACCCCCTCTCTTAAAAGGAACAAAACAGCAGCACTACTCCAACGTAGCACTGGAATATGAATTATAAATGCTTGATACCTGTGTTTAAAATAATTCAAACAACTCAATACAAAAAGCGAATCATATATCCGAGTAAAATTATTTGGGTTAGGAAGAATTTTGAATGGAATACCTYGTTCATGCTTCCCAAACTTTTTGGAAAGGAGGCATTTGTCAACGTTTAACATTTGTCGTAAATATTGGATTGACTATCACGAGATCAGTTTTTTTGCAAATAAGAAAACAAAACAGACCAGTCAAGAACAACTTCTCTTAACTGGGAACAAGCACAGACATGGGAAGGGAGCAGAAGCCAGGCAATAAGGAATACATGCAGAGACAGCAAGGTATGCCCTGGCTGGCACTGCGGATGGTCCGTGTCTTACAGTATATCGGTAAGACTTCAGGAAATAGATACACTGTAGTCATGAAAGTGAACTCCTGCTTCCATATCCATAGAGCCTAATCCAGTGCACTGCTTTATATGTGCATTTATATATACTTAAAGGTGTTTTCTTGCATGTCTTTGCAGCCAATACAGTTATGCTGGCAAGAGCCCTTTCATGGAAATGCAGCACACACTAGCAGAAAGCTTTTCTGTTGATGYACCTACCCCTCTTTCCTGAATTATATCAATGAAGCTGCAGAGAGCATTATTTGTCAGCATAGATGCATACTGTATCAGTTTTTCATGTCTTCTGAGATTGTTACGCCAGCTGGAGCACGTGATTTTTTACACCACACAACAGCACAGCCATGCTGGCAGAACTTGCCAGTTTAGATCTGGTATTACAATTCCCACTGGTGCYGGCCAGGTCTTTAAGCAAGAGACACACTGCAACATGAGGTTCTTCTGCTTCTCTATTAAGTATTCAGCTAACCTGGAAGTAACAATTAGCAGCAGGAGGAAAGACAGTCAGTGATGTGGTATGTAATTACTGTGCCTAAGGTCTCATCTGGAGAGCAGTGAAATCAGTAGGGATCTGTCCACTCAGCAGTCTGAGTCACAGTGCTATTGTGTTACCTTATTCACATGGCAGTCATCACCCTTCCAGAATGGCAAACACACATCATTATCAGTTATCATTAGCTACTATTACTGTGTTTGAACTTGTTAATTTCTAGAAACAAAGCTTGTGTGGTTCGGTATTTTGTTTTGAAGGGGAAAGGGGAGAAAAGGAAGATGAAAAATAAAAAGAGAGAGAAACAGACTGCTTTCAGGGCTGATGAATTCAGCATTTGGGTTCCTCCACAGGGAAGATAACCACAAGAAGTTGTTATTAWGAAATAATTTTCTCTGGACTTGAAAAGCCCTAACTTGTGCTAATGATCACTCAGAATGTTACTACCAATGTTACTACTTGCCTGCTTGAGCATTTCATCACTGTGTCCTTCAAGAGGAACACACCCTGCACACTTTTGCTTTATCTTCCTTTTAGTTGGTACAACATAGCCTTACCTTTTCATCATTTCAGATTGCGGTGTTCTCAGTTTGGTACGCTGCCATGAATAAGAGCATTCTTTTTCCTACAAGTCCTCCTTGATCTCTCCCATCTTGCTCTTTCAGTTGAAGAGAATCCACTGAGCTATCCCATTCCCCTGTGCAAAATTCCCTCTTAAAGCTCACCTTAAGGCATTCAGCTATGTAGAGATCTTGCCATCCCCTTGATAGCCTCAATGACAACAGACATCTAATGTTAAYCTTTAAGTTAAGGCTACTTAGAGTATTTTTATGGCCACTTCCTTCACAAGTCTGCTCATCTTACAATCTTTAAGGCACATTTTTACCCTTGCAAACACTGATGTCTAAAGTCATTACGTAGGATACACAGGGATAGGCGTACTGAAGATAAAGGAACTGAAACACTGAGAAGGTAGATCACTTGACCAACACCATAGCAGATTAAGAGCTTGACAAATCCCCATCTTATTTGACTGTACCTTTGAATGGTCACCTGCTCAGCTCTATTTTCCTATTGGGTCTCATCTATGTATAAAATATAAGATCAGATAACAGGAAACACTGTTTTTTGTTAAGTGTTTGCTGAATGCTTCATGGACAATGGGAGTCAGATGAGCAATACAAGGTACTACCACAGTAAAAAAGGGAATCTTCCCTTCTCCCCACATGATCATCACTAGTTTATTCTAATAGCTGCACTTCATGAACAGCACACTATACAGAAACAAGGTAACATAGTTGTTCTTCCCTCCCTCCTGCCTACCACGGACATCTGGTCCAGACTCTTGCTCAGTCAGCCTTTCTTCCCCTGGTAATTCCCAGTTGGACTGTGTATGCTGGGACCATCTCCTTCCATCTCACACTCCTTTCTCACTGCTTTTATGTTCACTTTTTGTTTTGTTTAATATTTGTTTCTACGTTCTTAGTTTCTGATTTAGTATCTTTTATTTGGCAAGTTTCAGTTGTATTTTACTTCTTTTCATTTGTGTGACTCTGGGTGGCATTTTTGGTTTCCTTTTTGCATGTGTGACTCTTGGTGGCACTTCTGGTTTCCTTTTTTTCATGTTTTCAGAGCTCTTCTTCCTTTCATTGTTTCTGGTTGCCACCTCTTCCTCTTCTCCATTTTTATTCCATTGTTCAGACAGGTTCTATTTCATTTCTGTTATTTTCACTTTTTTTTTTTTCTTTTGAAAGCTTCCCTCTCCTGGGCTTCAAAACTATAAAATATAGCAGTGGTTAAGACTCAAAGAGCTATGATATTAAAGAAAGCAGGAAGAACAGGCACGCTCTAATTGTCCTTACTTCAGAAGTAGGAAGTCTTACTGGGCCCTTGTACTACCTAGTCAGCTGATGCTCATTCAATCATTTACTTTTATAGGGTTCAGGAAATTGTTTTAACTACCTTGCAATACCCAATCTACCTTTTTCAGCATGATACAAATGATACAGAAAGAAAATTGCCCTGCTAGGAATGTACTGACTGCTTAGAGGCAGACAGTTGGTACCTGATCTTATAGTGCCAGTGCCAGTCATAATGACAAAAGTCTTCAGATTCCTATCTGAAATCCCATGAATATTTAAAATGCTGCCAGTTGTTATACCAACATGCTGGTGCACTGATGACAGATTATAAAGACATGAAGAAGCAAGGAAATGTCTGTCTGCGATTGCATAAATCATTCAGTTTTGCAAAATACATTGACATAAGCCTGTCCAAAGGAAAGTTTGCACGTATTTTTCGCAATTCACTGATCATCATCTTACGACAGCCCATCTACAAAGCACACTCAGGAACTTTGGTGAATCCCATGATCAATCACACAGAAAATCATCCCTGAAAGGCTAAACTCTCTGAGCTTTCCAAGGGTCTGTTGATAAGCTTTGTGTTTCTCATTATCACAGCAGCTTCCAAGCTCCTGGATCCATTTCAAAAATGTTGTCTTCCTAGAAGGATTTCTCAGACCAAATGTCAACATTCTGACTTTCTTCATCTGTATGCCAGCAAGAAAAGGAACTGAACTTCATCCTGTGTAAATCAACAAATAACACCAAGATGGGAAYGGAATATAGAACTTTTTAGGACTGGAGTTCCTAGCAGGCTTTTAGTCTTTGTTTGAAGGACTTTCCAAATCAGTGCAATTTAAAATGAAAATTGTAGCTCATTATTAAATGAAGTGTTATTCTATGAACACGACGGGGCAGATTTACAGAACAGAACACCGCATTTAGGCATCCAAAACAGCCAGATTTTCAAAAAAGCTTAAAATACTGGGTACCTTTTGAGGGCGAGCCCTTTTGAAAATTGAATATAAATGTCACAATGGAACTAGTGGATGGAGAGTCCTTTAAAAAGTTAATGGCCATCAAGCATATGAAAAAACTACTTTTGTGTGTCCAGACATGATTCATATAGGACTCTGTACTGAACAGAAAGAATTTCTATTTAATACCCCCTCTATTCAAACATTCACTTAGAATAARGTCCTTAGATAGACAGTACAGGAGTACTACCTTCATACTACTGTCACATTACATATATCTACTCAAAATAAGTCACTATGAAAAAAATACATCTGTTTCTTTAAAAAGTCAGTTGAAATTGCAGTTATTTTATTCCCTTACCTCCAAATATTTTTACTACTGCTTTAAAGTTTCAGAAATCTGGCGGTTTTGATATGCAGGAACTATTGCTACAAGATTTGCATGCTTCTGTTAGTTTTTTTTTTTAACTAAAATTTTTGGAGAAATATTTTCCTAAATTCTTTCCAAGAAACATTATGTTCTTTTCTTCAAGAAGCTAGTTTATCAGGGACCCCAAGATGTGATGCAATTATAGTTTGGTTTTTTTTTTCTGTCAATTTAAAAGCAGGTTTGGAGAAATTCCACTAAAACATTTTAAAATTTGACTGCGAAATTAATTCAGGTTGGAGAGATATGTCATATCCCACAGTTGAAATATATAATCACTTYGAGCTGTGCATTAAATTGTCCTTCTTTTAAATATCAAGATGTATGAAAATCCTGGAAACAATATATACAGCTCTCACATATGTTCATATAAACTAAGAGTAAGTGAAATGGTATAAGTATAAAATCGATGTAAACTAACATCAGACTTCATACATCATTTGAATGTTGCTGAAAAAGATCCAGGCTGATTCAAATGAACACTACTTCTGCCTTGTAAGTAGTTTAAGTAAGAGTCCAGCAGAGCCTAGTGCTGAACAGACATTTAGAAACTCGTTTTGGCATATTGTCTGCTGGCTTATTAGGAAACTCAAGAACTGATTTGTTAATGAACAGATGAAGGAAAGCAGCAATTTTTAATTGTTATTAAAATAACTAAACAAAGCAGAAGCACCTCCTCCCCCCAATATTAGCAACTGGAATTTGGCTGAGCAAGCCATCTTGGCTAAAAAGACTGAAACTTATATATCGATGGTAAGCAGCAGGGAGAACTGTGGGTGATACCTCACTGTTATCTTCCTGCAACTGCATATTCCTGCTACCTGGAACCTTACAAAGACGAAGATTTTGCTGGAACTTTCCTCTCCGATGGGGAGGTTGCTGTATCGGGGAACTCTTCTCCTTTTTGCCTGTCTAGACCCATTTTGCGTGACACCCATTTATACGTTTCTTTCCTCATAAAGTCTATATTATATTTGCTAATGGTTTCACGATCACTTTTGGAATGACCTTGAACTCGAAGCTGGTGCTGAATTTGTTTAGCTAAGTTCTTACACCCATGGAGAATCTATACAAGGAATCTGTGCTTAGGTCCATTCATTCAGATCTGCCTGCAGGTAAGCCTATTACTGTTGTGACAAGACTGTACCATAACTGCATGCTGACTTGAAGAAACACCACAAGCCAATTCCACACAGCAGACGAGCAATCACCACAAAACCAATAACAAAAATCTTTGCTAAGACTTGTTTTGAATCACTGTTACATATAAAGGAAATAATTCTTACTGTTTAAGTGAATAAAAGGAGCTCTCAGGGGCACCAAGATATTTAATTACAGATTATTACTGATAATAAACAAAAGTCCATATGCCTTTGCTTTTAACGAATTATTATTCCAAAGGAAGGTTGTATGACTCAGACCACATCTATAGATTAGTATCATAATTTTCTTAACAGTATTGTTAGCCTTATAAGCAGGGCCTCAAATATCTCACTSTTTTATAGATCTGTATATACACACAGACCAGGCATGTGTGATGACTACGTTTCTTTTCAGGTCTTCTGGGCTGCGAGATTCATTTCAGATGCTTTTAATGTTGTTTTTCTGAAGTAAGAAGGGATGCTACACGCTGATGCACAGAGTGAAGAGCTGGAGCACCGAAAACACCAACCACTACAAGATACATTGCAGACTACAGAGAATGGGTAATCTTCCCTCTTTGGCAGAACCAGGAACATTCCTTAAAAATTGTGTAATAAGCTTATCAGCAATGGTATACTCAAAGAAAGATGCAGGAAGCAGATTTTATCCACTTCAGGCAGTACAGCGCAAGTCAAGACTAGAAGATTTCTGAGGACTGTTAATGCATTCAGAGCAGCGGTGCTGGTTAAGAAGACTGTCCTGGTATAGACAAGGTTTATGATAGGGGTCTTCACCTAATGGCTAATGCAACACAGGGACAGGGTTCAAATATCTATTATATTCCTTTGAGTTGCTCCTGGGCCAAGATGAGCCCTAAACCTTGACCAGAAGTATTCAGCTAAGTTAGAATTTCCTTCCATTTCAGGTCACATGGTCCAAATCTGGCCATATGGCTACTAACCTTGTAGCACAGAGGAAACAGCATGGCAGAGCTATGGTATCATGCAATTCTTAGCTGAATTAGCTCAGGCTAGAGCCATTTTCTTTGGAACTGACTGACACATGTAAAGATACTGTTCAGACTTCTGCTTTTCTTTAAAGCCGGGCTAGTAAATTCAGTTTAACAAACTCCCAAGATAGGAGCATATGACATTATTTAGATCATCCTATTCATAGATGCAAATAAGCATGCTTTGTGTTAACACAGAACAAACCACAGTGAACCAAAAATTGAAATGTGCCTTTTAAAAAAATTTTATACATTGCTCTTGCCTTTTCTTTTCTTTGCCCAATGTTTTATTAAATAAGCTTCTACATCTATGCAAGCAGCCTGTCTTACCATTACTGGAATTGAATCAGCATTACTGTTGGTAAATTTGGATGGAGACCAATATGGATTAATTCCAAGCAGAATCTTGACATATTGACCACTTGTTAAATGGATCAGCATGTTTCATGCTCAAAACATGCAAAATCATCTAAATATTCCCTTTCCACTTTTCTTTCCCACAAAAGAAGCAGCTGCTAAGTTTAACATGATCTATAATTGCCTTTTACCCCTTTCCTCAAACAGATGACGGGTGCCTTAATGACAGTTTACCTGGGATTGATTATGTGCCAGCTTTGCAGAAAGCTTATTTGGAAAATATGACTTCATTTCATGAGAGGTAACATAAAAAACTGTGAACCTTTGCTCCAATGGCTTGATCTCCTGAACAAGAGATGAGGCTCTAAATTCTGCATGAAGCTTCCATCAGACTGGGAGCTGTCACAACCTGCATATCCTATAGTAAAGGCCTACTAGAAAGAGGCATAAAGGCATAAATCAGGATTATCCCATTCTGACCCACAGGACACCCACCCTTCTTGAAGTTCTAAAAGGATCAGAATGTGCCTGTGATTTTCARTCACTGAAGTGTTCTTTGTGATCTTTTAAGTGAAAATTATTCAGCATATGCTGTCATTACAGAGAAGGCTAAAGACACTTCTCTGTCTGCTTGCCACTGTATTTCTTACAGTCCTAGGAATATCTCCAGCATGAGTTAGAAAAATTTTTGATAGTTGTTGCCTCTTTATGGTAGCTGCTTGTCGCGTGAAAGGGAGGGACGGAAGGCCCTTATCTTTATGATTTACCTTTGCCTGCCAGAGCCCCCCTGTTTGAGGACTTTCCCTGAGACAGTTTCGCAAAGTAAAAAGAATAAGATTTTATTAAAGCGACAGATACAACAGGTTCGGAAYTGCCGTTGATAAATGCACTTGCTGCTACAAATTTTCTTTCTATGAGCTCAAACTAACAATTAAGCRCTTTCAATAATAATATATTTTCCCGGGTAACGTCCAACGTTTGTCGGAGGCGCAAGTCTTACCAAAGAGGCGTCCCTGTTTGGGGGAGGGGAGAAGGAGGCTCGCTCGTCAGCAATCTCCAGTGAACAGGTCAGCGGTTCAATTTTCTTCCCTTCCAAAAACTTTAGTGAGCTATCCDCTGTTTTATAGTTGCTGAAGGTGGGATGTGGAAGTGCGGCAGACATACTTCATTGGCCAGATTGCCATTTGCGCAGTTGTTGGGGGTATGCCCCCCTTATTTACATATTATTATGCAGCAAAGGGCATGTTTTTTAATATGGTAAGCAGGGATAATGAGGCTGGGGGTACTATAGGTCAACAGTTAGTCTGTGAGCAGCAATTATTTTTTGGGATGCAACCCTTTGCGGTCAGGGGAGGACCGTGATACCTCCATATCGCTCCCTCCTCCGCTGTGCAGCTGGAACAAATTGTCTGGCCTTCACCAGCTAGTTCGTTACTCATGTTGCAAAAGGGTGGTGTGCTTTGGCTGCCACGTACTGTTTTTCTCGTGTGCCCCCTTATCTTTCTCCCCGAATTCTCTCTTGTTCCCACATCATCCACCCCATGGCTGCTGCCACTTTCACATCCCACTCTCAGTCACAGGTGTATCGATAACTTGTTGGAAGGGTGATGCGTATGTTTCTGGACTGACTTCCACTAACGGGGTGTAGGAAGTGGTGAGCGGACGCAACTCTAGGGCACGGCTTATGAAGGTTTTTAGGCAGCTAACAATAATGCATAGCAATATTACCACAATGATAATGATAACCCCAGKCTGTAATAAGCTTTGGATCCATCCGGTGACACTGAGCCCAAACCAGCCGAACAATTTCGACAGCCAGCTGTTGTTCATCGACTCTCGGAGCTCACGAGTATCTTTGGCCACCTGTCGTATGGTTTCTAGTTGGGTGTTGAGGTCCTGTGTGACGTTTGGAATGTAAACACAGCAGTCCGTGCTTGAGAGATTGAGGTAGCCACACAGTCCATTTTGGTGCAGTAACATCAGGTCCAGTGCCAKGCGATTCTGGAGAGCCATCTTAGTCGTAGCTTGCAATTGTGTGTTGATCAAGGACAAGCTGTCTCGCGTGGCGTTGGCTAAAAGTTCTACTTGGTAGGCTAATTTACTTATCCACAACCGYGTTCGTACTKTAGYGGACCCAAATCCCCCAAATCCTTCCATTCCCCATGCTATTCGGACGGCTGCTCCTGGGTCCTGCCACCCCTCAACCTTACCTCCCAGCTCCCTTCTTGTGTGAGCAAACCAGTGGGGCTGGACTGGGGTCCTCTTTTGCATTAGATGGGTTCTGTCCCTGTTCTATTTTCTCCAAGGTATCTGGGGGAACAGAGGCAGCTCCCTTAATCCACCAAACTCCTAAGAATTTAACCTCCTGTGCAGGCCCCTGGCACTTGGATGGGGGAAYGTCCAGTCCTAAAGCCTCCAACCTATCTTTCACATTCGTCACTGTCTGTTCCACCTTGGCGGGGTCTTCCCCCCCTATCAGTATATCATCAATGTATTGRTATATGGTGATTCCTTTGGGGATGGGAATGTCAGTTAGGGCCTTTGCCAGGGCGTTGTGGGCAATAGTGGGAGAGTGCTTATACCCCTGGGGTAGTCGGTTAAATGTATACTGCACTCCCTTCCAGGTGAAGGYGAACTGGGCCTTGTCCTGGTCCTGAAGTGGGATCATGAAAAACATATCCTTTACGTCTAGGGTCGCCATCCATGAATGGGAGGCTCCTTGGATCTGGGTTACCAGTTCCGCGATATTTGGTACAGCAGCAGTTAAAGGTGCAGTGTTAGCATTTAATCGCCTATAGTCAATTGTGAGTCGCCACTGCCCACTCGGCTTCCTTACYGGCCAGACAGGGGAATTGTAAGGGGAGTGTGTACGAGTGATAATACCCCTGCTTTCTAAATCCGTTACCACCCCGTCAATTCCCGCCTGTGCTGCTGCAGGGAGGGGGTATTGTCTTACATTGGTAATTCCYGAGGGAGGCAAGGACATGGATGTGTCCAATAGATTTATGGCCTTAGGCTGGTTGTCATTATCCAGTTGTGCTGCTTCATCTCCTCCCCGCACAGCAAAACTCCAGACTGACCCRTCAGGGAGTTTCCAAGTCCTGCCGTACAACAAATCATATCCTAGAATGGTAATATTAGCAGCACCAACCAGTACCTCGGCATGGGTTAGCCTCTGCTCACCCGGGAGCCACAATGTAATCTTCGCTGTAGGGGACTCTCTTATATTCCCGTCAATACCAGTAAATTTCATTYTACGGCGGCCACATTTAAGATCCAGGTGTTTTGCCATCTCTTTGGTGATTACAGACATCTGTGCCCCTGTATCAATGAGGAAGTTCACAAAAATTTTCCTAGGCCCTAGGGGAATGGCAATGACAGGGTCACGGTGTTTATCAGGGAGCCACTGTATAGCTAGCACCCGCCGGGCAGGGTGGCTCACTGCCCTCCCTGGGGTTGCAAGTTTTTTGATGGGGTATCTGGTAAGTCAATCAGGTCCTGTTGCGAGGCTGAGGGCTCGGATCTGCCAGAGGCCGGGTTGTGCCTTATGGGCACAGCCCCCCCCCCCCCCCCGCCAATTCTTCGGCTCAGAGATTGTACCAGAGCCCGAAGGTCAGCCGTGGGGGTGCTGTGCAGTAACTGCCGCGGTACTCCCAGTGCCAGTGCTCTGCGCCAGAGGTCGTTACGCTCCTTGTCGAATTTCTGGTGGGGTTCAGGCCGCAAATTGCTAGCCTGTACCTGATGGACCTGCCTGTGAGGTTCAGTTGAACCTCCGGGCTTAGTTTCAATCCAGCCCATACGGTGTCCGTAACTTATTATTTCTTGCACAAATTCATTCCAGGTGGTCACATGAGCCTGATCTCGCGGGGGCTGCGCAGCAGCTGCGCCAGCGTTCATCGCGTGAGCAGTTTGTATACGATCCCGAGCATTGGCCACATAAGTTTTCAGGCTATCAGGGAGACCGCGGATAAGGGGGGTTAACCTTGCTGGATCGATTGGAGCCAGCATGGGGGATCTCCTTAACGCCTCCCTCTCATACATTGCTTGTATGCAGGCTGCCTTCTGCACAGACGCAGCAAGGTCTGAGAAGCCAGAAGTCTTGATAACGAGGGGGTCCCCTCGCTCCTGCGGGTCTATGCCACTGGCCCAATAGACAGCTCGGGCGGTTAATGAATAATTCTGGTCGCCCAGAGGGGTGGTTAGAAATACTCCTGGGGCCCCAGTAGCCCTCTGCCTCTCCTTCACTCAGCAAGATGCGATCTCCCCCCGTGAGGGAGACTCGCCATACATATTCGGTCTCAGATTCTTCCGGCCGTCTAGAGTACTTTTCTTGCAGCTTGGCCAATTCTGCYGGGGACCAAGGGATTGAGCGTACAGTAGTACGAATGTTATCCTCTCCCTCAGCTGCAACCTCAGTTTTAATCAGTGGTCGTACTGGCACAGGTTCTGGGGGGGGAGTATAGCAATTGGAGCTTTCCAGAAAATCGTCATTATCGTCATTGTCATACCAGATATCTCCATCCCAGGTCTCAGGGTCAGCGCAGCGTACTAGTTTACGAATTAGCTGAGCCGAGACTGAGGATGGCATTTGGTTTAGGAGTAAGTCTAATTTTGCCTGCAGCTGCTTCTCTCGCCTTTCTGCTGCAGCTAGCAGCATCTTCAGCTCCCTATTTTCTGTCTTTAAATTCTGGGTTTCAACAGTGAGACTGTCTACTTGTGTCCCCAACTTTTCTCGATTCTCTTTTTCAAAGGCTAGTGAGGTTTCCAGCACCTCGYTAGCTGATTTTAAAGCAGCATATTCTGCATCTGCAACTTTTTCGGGGGGAGGGGACTCTTTATATTCTTTCTGCGCGCAAGATAAGCAAGCCCCCAATACCGCACAAACAATTCCTTTTCCTTTACCTTTCCTGATCTTTTGCTGGCTTCTACACTGCTCTATTCGCTCTACCACTTTATATTCATCTTTCCCTGCTTGGGATGGTGCACACTACAGCCATCTGCAGTTTGACTGCGGCATGCCCACGCCGGGAGCCAGCGGCGCAAAGGGAGGTGGCGGCGTTGTCCAGTGGCACCTCTCGGCCGAGGCCGCAAGCGGGGTGCGCCACGCTTTCTGACTGGAAGTGGCTTGCTCAACGGCAGCCAGCTGGCCGTGGCGGGAGCCGCCCCCCGCGAGGGGCCGTTGCGCCGCAGGGCGAGGGAGCATGTGGGGGTAGCCCGCGCCCAGGCCGCCGCCGCCGAGCCGCCCCCCGCTGCAGGCCACCCGGCCCCGCTGCGGGGGCCACTGCGCCACCATGTTCAGCTGGCTGGGCACCGATGACCGCCGGCGCAAGGACCCCGAGGTGTTTCAGACCGTGAGCGAGGGCCTGAAGAAGCTCTACAAGACCAAGCTGCTGCCGCTGGAGGAGCACAAGTTCCACGAGTTCCACTTGCCCGCCCTGGAGGATGCCAACTTTGACAACAAGCCCATGGTGCTCCTCGTGGGGCAGTACTCCACGGGGAAGACCACCTTCATCAGGTACCTGCTAGAGCAGGATTTTCCAGGGATGAGGATTGGACCGGAGCCTACAACTGACTCCTTCATTGCAGTTATGCAAGGAGATGTGGAAGGAATCGTTCCTGGAAATGCATTGGTGGTGGATCCCAAAAAAACGTTCAGGAAACTCAACGCCTTTGGCAACGCCTTTTTGAACAGGTTTGTTTGTGCCCAGCTACCTAATCCTGTACTAGAAAGCGTCAGTGTCATTGATACACCAGGAATCCTTTCTGGAGAAAAGCAGAGAATTAGCAGAGGTTATGACTTCGCTGCCGTGCTGGAGTGGTTTGCAGAGCGGGTCGACCGCATCATTCTCCTTTTTGATGCACACAAGCTGGACATCTCAGATGAATTCTCTGAGGTCATCAAGGCCCTGAAGAACCATGAGGACAAGATGAGAGTTGTCCTCAACAAAGCAGACCAGAYAGAGACTCAACAGCTCATGCGGGTGTACGGTGCCCTCATGTGGTCCCTGGGAAAGATTGTCAACACTCCTGAGGTCATTAGGGTCTACATCGGCTCCTTCTGGTCCCATCCACTGCTCATCCCYGACAACCGCAAGCTSTTTGAGGCAGAGGAGCAGGACCTGTTCAGGGATATTCAGAGCCTACCCCGCAATGCAGCCCTGAGGAAGCTGAATGATCTCATCAAGCGAGCACGGCTGGCCAAGGTCCATGCCTACATCATCAGTTCCCTAGAGAAGGAAATGCCCTCAGTATTTGGGAAAGTCCTCCAACAGGGGGGCTCTGGCAGGCGAACGTAAATTATAAAGATAAGGAAGGGCCTTCTGTTCCTCCCTGTCACGCGACACTGCTCAAGAGCTGTTTTGCTACTGTCCACCTTTTGCAATGCTATTGCACTGTAGTGTGCAGTGAAGGTGGACTGATGACCATATGCCAGGCATAGAAGTCTCTTGAAACAATAACTGCTGCATAGAGAAGCAAGTTTTGAGCTTACATAGAAATCTAAACGTAGTTCTAAGCAGGAGTTTTGGGTCTTCCAGATTTTGTAGAGATACAATCCTAACCTCTCTAATCTTAGGCAAAGAATTACACACAGTGATTAGAGTGGGAATTAAGAGAAATATATCAGGTTTTTTAGAACATAATTCTGCACGGTTTCTAAATGAATAATCTTTTTCTGTCTACCTTCAAGTAAAAGCACATATATTCTAACAAGAAAAGTGAAAAATGTCTCTAGAAGCATTTGGGAGCTGAACTGAACACAAATCCAGCTGGAATGCACCAAAAGAGCTTGGAAAATAATCATCAGTTATTTGTTGCAATCCAAAATCCATTTCCAAGGCAGGCTGGACAGTGTTCTGAAGCATGTCATAAGCACTTACAGGAGCTGGAGAAAGGTTCTGAAATAATTTTGGAGATACAAAATGCATTAGGAATTTTTCCTACCTTCCCCTCCCATTTTTTAAGGGGGTCCTACATGTGTTAGGTAAACACATCTTGGTTATCAGTTACGGGATATATCTGGCCTGACAAATTAACTTTCAGCTACCCCAGTTAATGTTTACTCCCTAGATGAAAATGAGAAAATTATTGCCATTGGGAGTGTCCTCCACTTCATGTGGCCTTCTCTGAACAGCCGTTGGTTTTGGATCACCTGAAAAAAATCACCAGAATGCAGTAAGAATTCCACAGAGAGAGCTGAAAAAGTAAGCCAGAAATGCCTTCTGAGTAAGTTAATTTCTCAAGTCTGTCAACTCTTCCTTTGCAGGGTAGGAAAGGAAGAAAGATGGAGACAAAATGAGTCCCATTTAGTAATGTTTCTAGTAACATTACAACTTCTCCCTTGGGATTGTTAAGACAGGTCATGTCACAATTCAGTCAGAACTGATGTTTCTAGGATTCTACTCTGGGAACAGAGGTAGACATTTGGGGAAACGTGGTAAATGTCAAATGAAAATGTGGGTGTATGCCAAGTGCCTTTGAAAAGACAGAATTTAGAGAACGATAAAAATTCTCCAAAATTATGGATATTATTGTAAAAAGATATCCAAGATGCAAGCTATTCCTCCAAGTAAATTGTCAGGGCGTAGCAAAGGCCAGCTGCTCCCTAAGGGATGGGAAGCTGGGAGCCAAGTGTGATAACCTGGCTGACAGCACCAGATTCTTGCCAGCCACAATACTCAAGCGAAGGAGCAGGACAGGCCTGGGGATGGCAGCTGGGTTCAACCTGAAGCCAGGTTCAACCAAGACTTAAGATCGCCAGGCAAGTCCATGCTGATAAAGCAGGTCCAAGGTTGAGCTGGGAAGATGAGTTAGCAAGACAGGGTCAGGATCAGGTCTGGTGATGGTAACCAGGGTCAGGCGCAGTCCAGTGATCATTAGGCAAGTCCCTAGGGATGAGGCAGGTCTGAGGTCAGGCCAGAAAGTCAGTCCACGGGTCAGGGTCTAGGTCCAGATTAATGGGGTCCATGGCCAGGCACAGGCATGGCTGTGATGCAGCTGGACCTGGAGCTCTGGCAGAGGCCAAGCACTAGAGTGTCAGCTTAAAAGGCGCTCCCATGGGAAGAGAGGTCAGCCCTCGCTGAGGTCTCCCTGCAGAGATGTCTCGGAGCACCCTTTCCAAGGTCACCTGGCCAGGAAGGGAAGTGGGCAGCCCTCAGCTGCACTATCTCCCAGTTGGCCCTGAGCTCTGGCAGCCAAACCTCCAGGAGGAGGATGCTCTCTGGGCTCTTACATAAATGTGGGGAAATCAATAACTATTCCAATCAAATTCTGATTTAAAACTTTGAATTCCTGAGATGCAAAGCATGATAAATGATTCCTCCTCCAGCTCCTAACAAGGGAGCTTATTTTAATCCTGAAATGATTGGCCTGGCCAGGAAAGATGGCTCTGGCCAGCTATCAATTGCACTCCCTCCATCTTCATCCAAGTAATAATAATCTTTGATGTTTTCGATGGAGGATCAAGTTTACAACATCTCACTGTAAAAGGAAAGCAAAAGACTTAAACAATGAGGCAAGCCAAGCCGTATCAGTACTGTTTTTGATTTGACATATACTCTCAAGTTTCCACTGATTTGAGCTGAAAATTAAAAAGTTAAATAGGAATGAAGAACAGGAATACTTTTACTCAGTTGGGCTCAGTTGGGTGCATGTAAATTGCAGCCAGTGGAGGACCTCTTGTACAAGAACAGTACAAATTCAGTACCGCTGAACACTGTTAGAAGCAGAGGCATTGTATGTGCCTACATTTTTTCATTCCTCTTCTTTCTTACTAGTTGGTTTTCTTTTCTTTGAAATGGAGATGAAGGAAAATAACAAACACCTACTATACTGTCTTTTTTCCTATAAATGTGACTCAGTGGTTTACTTTAACGGGAACCTATTCCGGGTAATTTTGATTTCAGCTCATGCAGGTATAGATATATGAAATTTATGCTTTGATTCAGTGAAGCTTGCTGCTGGATTTGAGCCCAGCACATATTTGTTCATTATCCTTGACTTTATAGCTGATGATCTGAAATATACCCCAAGCACTAAGTCCTGGTTAGTAAATACTCTGGATTATAAAATTCAGTGAAGGCAGGCACAGCACAATTATTTTGCTCATAAACAGAAATGCAGAGTCAAGGTAAGAAGATCCCCCAGTTTTCAATTCTCATGATAAAACAGAAATGGAAGGAAAAAGGAGAAAAAAGTTTTAGCTAAATGTGAAACATACCTTGGACCTTCTCTAACACTCCATTTGGCCAGGGTATTAGCTGCTTCACTTTCACATTTTACAGGTCTTTTCTTGCTTTCCTATGTTATTCTGACCATGAGAAGCAGATTCCATTACAAATTTAGTAAGCTCCAGCTCTAGCTCAGGAGAATTGTTTATTCCCCTCCTTAAAGAGCCTTGCTTACACCCAGTGGGGCCACTCTTGAGCTCTCACATATTTGATCATTGCAGCTCAGAAAGTCTCTCTCCTAATGAGCACGCATGTCTTGTCTGTTCTGGATTCCCGTGTTTGGGACGGTGAATGGGTAAGTAGGAGTCCTTTCCTAAAGAAGTGAACATAATTCTTAAGGGTTTAAAGAAATGTAACTGTGGTAATTCACATCTAGGCCACTAGATGGCAAGTTATGATTATATTACATGCCTCATGCATCGCACAACAGTAGCAAGATGCGTCAACAGGAAAAATCAAATTACAATTAGTGTGATGAGGAAGGTGCATTTACAAGAAACATTTAGAAAATTTAATGTTCCTTTCCTCAAGATTGAAAATAATTTTAGAACTACTTTCTTTCTCTGTCTTTAATCTTGGTAAGGTTCTCTGACACACAAGGACTATTTTCCTGAGCAGCTTTCTGTTTTGTTTTAAGCAGCAAAACTAAAGAAAATTTAGGACATTTTCCCTATTTATTAAATATATTCTAAACAGTTGGGAAACCAATTGTTAAATTAGAAATTAATGATCATACAACATTTACTATTTCTTATTGTGAAAGGACCCATGAGTCCACAGATAGGTAATAGCAACTTTATTCAGGAGTAGGAATCCCCTACTCCTTGTCTAGGATGAAGCTGATTCTTATAACATCATTATTGCCAGTGGAGGAAATCTGTTCAGTTTTGGCTAATTCTGAAATGAAAACCTAGCCGGAAAAGAGCTTTGGAATTTACGAAAGAAATGCACTATATAAATATAAGGCAATATCGTTACTAAATAAAGAGCATTTTCATAACTCTTATCATGCTAATATTTCAACAGAAAATGGGCTAGATTCTATGCTGCATTAAGACAAGGATTAAGTCAGTTAAAGTCAGTTTAACAAGTTATGTATACATTAAGTCAGAATTGCTCGTTGAGGAAGAAATTTATATGGAGAACAAAGGAAAGGAAAGCTCAATTTTAGGAATTTCTACACAAAGCTCTATTTTCAACAACTGGAATTGGAGTCAGAATTATCGAAAGTTCTTAACTTACATCCCGCCAGCAAATGAAGTCCTAGGTTTTCAAAATTCTCTTCTGAACAAAGAAGTCGTCCACAAAGAGATACTGTGGGAAATGCTAAGTGCTACACACTTTTTAAAAACTGACCCCTATCCCATGGGCACACCATTTCAAAATTCTGGTCCTCAGTTCCTTTGTTTAAAAATAAAATTAGAAGAAGGAATCCTTTTCAGCAAATAATCTGAGAAAGCAAACAGTATTCTTTCAGTCTGAAGACTCCTTTTAAATGTTTGAATTAAAAGGAAAAAAAAAATTCTTTTGGAAGATGGAGTTTTTCTGTCATCCTACAAGCCAGAAAAAGCAGAAGATAACGATTTTCATTTCTTTTCCTAAAGCCTTGTTATTTGTGTCTGTGAGATAGGGTAAATCAGAAAGACGGATGGAGAGAGGTAGCAATAGGTGCTAAGTCAATCATAAGGTTCTCCTGCATGAAATAAATCCAGGCTAAGTGCTTTGCTACCACCTGTATGCTAAGTAGGTACCAAACGAATGCCTATGCTATGCTGAACTGCATACAGCCATTCTTATCTGCACAAAATGACCAGCAATGCTACTAAATCACAGTCACAGTTATCTAAACAAACAGTTATTCAGCATCTACCATAAGGCTATGGTCAGATTCAGAACATGTAGACACACATTTATTTGCTTTTTTGCATTACAAAAATCCTATCCATAAGAAGATGCAATGTTTTACGTCATTACTGGTGGCTTCCGAATGCAAGTCAATCCATTTGCAAAAAGAGCCCAATGCAGAAATCATCTCGATAACCTGTCTTACCTATGAAGTCCGTAGGCTGTGAGGTTTGTGATATTTGCATGAAGAGTTATAGAGGAGCATAAAGCACAGCCAAGGCTCTTCTCTCCTCTCTCCCAATTTCAGAGTAGTTCAGATACAGGCTGACCTCTAGTCCTGGAGGGCAGAATACTGCTATCTGTATTGTTGATGCCTTTTAGAGATTACTGAATTTTTTTCTGCTGTAATGTTCCTGACAACTCTAGAAAAATATACATTTGGTCATATTTCACAGTAGCATCTGTAGTTTGACCGTCTGTCACTAAGACTGACAAGCTGGGTACATGAGCCCATCTTTCTGTCTATTTTGGGACATTATACATACTCTGAAGAGTTCACTGAATTTCTTGGAACAAATAAATATATGCAGACACTGTTCACTGCACAGGGATGCTCTGCTTAACAGCAGGAGCCACTCTGCTTTGCAGAAAATTGTATGCTTGATTGAGAATCATTCCTACATGTACAATAATAACATATTTTTAAAAGCTACATGCTACAGAACAGAATATAGACTACATCTCTCTATAGTAACATGTGAAAAATAACTGTGCATGCCTAAATAGCATGTATATATGTATGTATTAAATGAACAATTGTCAACAATGAAACCAATCACAAAGAGCAGAACTAAAAGCAAAGCAGAACTAAGTCATATAGAATGACAGTAACAAAAAAAACTGTTAAATTAGCAAATTTAAGGTAAGATGCCTGTCAAGGAATTTAAGGATGAAGTCAAGAAAACTTTGGGCTCAAGAGCACTTGAGTGAATGGAGGCTATGAAGGAGAGAAGTCCTCGCAAATAAATAAAACAGGAATGGGGCATACATACATCATTCCTCAGACAAGTCTAGAGAAAGCAATAACAGGAAACATTAAATCACATTTACTTCAGCAGCTGTTAATGACACCTGAGTATAGTATCAAACTCTATAAAACATATCCAAAGAAGTTACTTTATACAATAAATAGCTGATGGAAGAAAAGATGCTCGTGAATACATTTTAGCTCCAAGATTCATTAGCCGTAACTATACTCTCTAATGTTTTTAACAGATTAGCCAGTCTGAAAGCTCATTTTGGTTTCTAATTATTCAGAAGATTATTAAAACAATACAAAAGAATCTGAATTTCACATTCAGTTATCAGCTAATGTAGGGTCAAATTACTCTCTAAGATCAAAATAGGGATGCTGGCAGCAAAGCTTAGGATAAAGTCCAGTCACGAAGACATTAAGTAGTATCTGGAAAATGAATTCAAGACTTTGTTCCCAGACTTCCATGGGCATGTGCTAGGCCTCTTGTACCGAGATCCTTTGCTTATGAAATGGAAGCAGCTATATTGCTCTATCTCAAAGATGCTCAAATACCACTGTTGAAAAGAAAGGCAGGGAAAAAGAGGGGGCATATAAAAACTTGAAAGTAGCAAGCATCCAGGCTAGGAATGAAGAGTGAAATCCTGACTACATTAACTCTAAGGGAATTCTGCCATCAGCTCCAAGGCTTTCAGGATTTCATTTGCCCTTAATGAGAACTCTCTCTCTCAAAATGTGTCACTGACCTGAGTCTGCTGCTTTTTCCTTAGACAGCTTCTTTGCAGTATACCCTATCTATTAGGATGTGAAAGCACTTAATAATGGGAATACCCTTCACACTGCTCAAACCATGTTCCTCTATCAAGGAATAACTTTTTCTATGCCTGGCAAATTTGAATGACAGACAGTATCATGGTACAATGCATTTGTTCAGGAACATTTACAACATTTATATCCAACCCTTCATCTTCCAGCAATGGTTAACTGACACAGTGACAAAACAGTAATACGAGATCTTTGTGACAGGGACAAGCAGTAACAACCAGCGTGCTGAGAGCCTTTGCCACATGCACTTCTCTGTCTGCTCAAAGAACACTGTGAATGATACTGCGTGTTTTGTAGAGTTTCAATGCTGCCAGCTTATCTAGGATGAACCTTGAAAGCCAAATAGAAGTAAATCAGCAAAGTCGTACAAGAATGTAGCCTGACTTTGGAAAAACTGGGCTGTCTTTCTGACTTTATTCAAGTCTGTGCTAACTGTCAAATCAACTTCAAAAGAACCAGGATTTTATTAAGTGCTTCGCTTCAAGTGTCTTAAAACATCAGCTGCTCACAAGAAGTTGGTCTGTCAGAGTGATTTGCTCAGCAGACAGGATTGAAAAGTTTAGAGAGTATGTGCTCTAAATTGCAAAAGAAGATAAAATTATTAACTTTTTCATGGTTTGCTAACTCCTTGATTCCTTGAATTCTAGTTTCTATCAAGATCATGAAGGGCTGCATTTTTATGTGGAGATGTATTTAATATATATTCACAGAAATTAACATAGACAAGCCTCTTTTCCACAGAGATCTGAATAAGATGCAGTTAGGTTCAGTTAACCACTTCACTCTGCTCAAACACCCATTTTCTCATGTACACCAGAAGCCAACTCTGATCCCGACAGCTCCCAGCAGAAAGGCAAAGCTGGTCAGAAGGGGTATAAAGCGACCTAGGACGTGCTCCTCCAAGAAGCCTGGTCTAACACCAAGAGTATGAAGGGGACTCTTCTCCCTCTACACAGTGTATACTCAAAGAAGTGACAGTGGCACCAGTGCTGTCAAACATCAGAATTTCTAATCCTGCAAGTATAGTCTTGACTCAGGCCTTTGCTGCTTTTATTACTGCCAATACTAAAGTTAAATCCCAGGCAAAGAAGCTGGCCCATATCCCATTGCATCTCTACTGCACTGAATTTATGTAGGACTAGAGCTGATTAAGAGAAGATTTATACATAGTTTATGCACACATCTCTAACAGTTCTGTTTCAAGATCTGTGACAATTATTCATTCATTTATATTCCACAAATGTGATATTTTTCAACATTGATCTATTTGGTTTATATCGCTTGAATCAAATATGCAGATCAAGCCTTAATTGCCTGTTTGCTTTAAGACAATCCAATAAAATCAAATGATATTTTGTATCAAAAGCTGTATAATATGAAACACAACCAACAGCAAAGAAAAGACTGCATCTCTAATCGCAAAATATCAAAAAATAACTGGAGCACAGCCGCCTTTGAACAATAAAAGAGTGTCTACCAAAAAAGGAATAATTTATCAATAAAATGATACGCAAGCTAGAGTGAAGGCTGAACACTTGCTGAACACTTGCCCAGTTTCGCATGAGGATTAACAGTGGCCAATTATTTCAACAAATAGGCAACCATGAGGTTTTTTGGTTTTAGACTGTTGAGTTATTGCCTTTTTAGAGTATAAATAATGGAAAATTGCTATTTTAGTCTAGTTTCTTAGCCCATCACAACCATACCATTGCAGGGGAGAACTGAACTTATTTATTGCTATAAAAATTAAACATTTTGGAAATGTAAAAAAAAAAAATCTGTGTGGTAAGAACAGAAATTACAGAAATAAATATGGAGTTTACACTACATCTGAACTGAAAAGTTAAGAATTACAACAAACTGAAATACATATCATATCTAAATTATATCTAAAGAAAATTCACTCCCATATCCTACTCAGCAGTTATAGTGAAAAGTGCAAAACATCTTATACCTTATAGCTTTATATTTTATACTATATGCTTTATATTTTTTATATTTAAAATAATCTGTGCCCTGCGAATTTCTGAATTAGTCACTATTAATTTTATTGGTTGCAAGAAACAAATACTTTAGTTTTATATACTGGTAACACAGTTACAGTTAAGCCTTTTGGAATTAAAGATATTTAATCCCAAATGCTAAGAATAATTCCCTCAAGACCATTCACTTCCAAAATTTGTTCACAACTGTTGAAGAGAATTTGAATATACTAACTTTCAGCCCTAAGAAACTACCTCACTTTTTATTTAAATTAAACTTTCATGGCTTTAAAATCCAATTTAAATATTCATGACAAATACGCTTCTTATTTAGGGAGAAATGCATGCATTAGAAAGCATACTGATTAAATTCAATGTAGTTTTAATGGAAACAGGTAAACACTTGATTAGTGGCCAGTAAGAATCTGTTTTGATTTACATTAAAACCACCTCTTCTCTTTGAACTCAAGGTCTAGCTCACTTAATTTTCTGTTCCTTGACATAAATAATTTTAGCATTGTTATGACATTGCTAATGACATTCAGCAGAATCTTATCACATATTCCCACACAGGGTTTATAACTTTAAAAAAGAAGTTAAATGCAAAAAAGTGAAGAAAAGGACTTATTTTTTGCTGCATAATTCATGTAAAAATCATTCATCTTAAACTATTAGTAAATGTCTACCCAGAGCTCTTGCTTCAGAAATCTCTCTTAGTTTTGCAGAAAGCCTGGTCTAAAACACAAGATCTGCAGATAAGGGACATTTAGCAATTGTGAATTTAACATGTTGCATTTTAATCACAAACATGCAGGATGTGAAACACATGAGCCAATTATTAAACTACCTGAGGTTTTCAGAGATAGAAATTTGAGGAGGATGACAAATTTAAATAATGGAGTGGACTGGAAAGGAGGCACTGGGTCACAGTCCCCACCATTATGAAGATCTCCCTCCCTGAGGTGGTTATAACAGATCAGCACTAACAGAAGTCCTTAAAATGGACAATATCAGCCAATGTTAATCACAGCTGTCTTATTTACTGGGGATATCAGAAATAACCTGGCACCTGGGGGCTGTCAGAAAGGGCAGCAGAGCAAACACCTCAGAGTTGTAACCTGGGAGACTCAGTACAGCAGAGTTAATCAAGTGAATTTGCAATTGGACCTAAACCCTTGGGCTGGCGCAGTCTGCATCTAAGCAGTGCTCGTCTATCCAAACCAGTGAAGTGGCCTTCTTATGAGGCCACTTACACATAAGGAATCAGAAAACAGGCAACCAATCTCTGTCCCATTTCCTCATTTCTGTCCAAACATTTGCTCTGCCTGGAATCAGCTAGGAAGTTACCAGTTCTGTCCCAAATCTGAGACTATGTGTTACAACTTTTAAAGCACTGCACTTACGCCAGACGAAGGTAAAATATGTCATGCAGAATATTTCATATTTATTGAAGCTGAACTCCATGTCCTGTTCTGATATTTATCTTACAGTTATGTGTTATTCCTTCATCAAGAGAAATCTGGATCAAGAAGGAAAACACTGCAGTAAATTAAAATGGAATAACAACTCTGGTCTGGTAACCACAGAAAGATAACACTATGCAATGGCAGACTATACTTGAGTAGTAGTATATTTTCAGATAGGATTCCAGGCCACTTGAAGAAGTGAAGATAAAAAAGAAAAGAAGATAGCATTGATGAAGCTATTTAACCTTCTAAATGTTGATTTCTGTCAGGATTTTTGTCTTTATATATCTACAAACCAAAGTTTTCACAAAAGAACTTTTAGTACCTGTTTTTCTCTAAGAAGGGAGGAGAAATCATGACAAATCAACTGTTCCCAAACTAAACACATTTTAGTATTTCAGATTTTGAAATGACTGGTATACATATTTTCTATCACCTAGAAGTTGAGAAAGATTTCATTAAAAATAGCTCTACTTAGGAATGGTTCTATCCATCTATAACAGCTCACATCTTTGTGTGATAATGGAAATATAACAAACCTAATTAACAGTCATATAGCGATAGTTATTAAATGGTGTCAGTCAGAGTGCAGAAGGGTATATAGTTAGCTATCCCTTTTAAGCATATGTAATGTAGCCATCACCATCATATCCAGGTGCATAATTTACATGCCGTTTCACAAAAAACTAAAGCTCCAGATGGTTTTAAAACAGGAAGAATTATCAGGTTCAGAGATTCTGAGGTTGTTGCAGTGTACTTCCCTGGCTCGATGATGAGGGTAACTGGGATGGTGCTTCAGAGTTAAAGAAGTGATAAGATATTCATGCATAGGTATACTGAGCTTCCCAGAGAAAAAATTGAATCAAGACTTTGTAATATCCAACTAATGCTTTATTAATGCCTGGCACCACACTTCCTTAAAGTTTAAATGGAATTTTTATTGTCTTTCCAAACTCTTGGGATTTATTTCATTTAAAAATACTTGCTCCTCACTCTATGAACAAATCATCCAGTAATAAGCAGGAGACTAGAAAGTCCTCCAGGCAACTAGCTAAAGTGATTGCTACTTCAACTTTTAAGGGGTGAAGTTAAAATAAAAGTTCTAGAGGTAAAAATAGTTGAGTGAGCCTTGAAGAAAGCTGCCTTCGATGAAAACCTCATATGATTTTCATACCTAATACAGTGTTCAGTCCTGAAATGTATTTTTTCTTCTACCTAGAAATTTCTCATGCTATACAAAAGAGCTTCCAGGCTAGCTTTTTCTCAGTTTGGGGATTACGACCTTTTGCCTTTTGCAGAGAAGACTGAAGAAAAGCAGGCCAGGGAACAAAAAGCTAGCTCTGCATTTTCAAACAAATTAGGCAGCAGTGTGTGCTCAGTGCCTGAAAAACAAGAAGCGAGAAAAGACATGTACAACATCCAGCTTACTTCCACCTTGAAGCAAAGCTTCAGTGCAGTGCCATGGGAACAGATATGCACTGTATTATGATGGCCATGCTGAAATATTCAGTGAGAAGGGATCAGTGGCATTAGATGTCAAACCCAGGGAATTTGCCTCCTAGATGAGAACCATCAAATGCAGAGTACCAGTAAGTCGCACAATGTAAGGAGCACTGCCTTGCTGTACTGTGATTTCATTATGTCAAGAACAGGCTATTCCCACAGAAAAGCCACGCCATTGCAGGATGGCAGGCAGATGCTGCCGCGAGGGAAAGCAGGTTAGGAGAAATGAGGTGGGAACTGAGTTAAGTCTTAGATTCAAAGCATGAGATATGTTGAATCTGGTCTATTCTCCATTGTTCCGATCCGGAAACAAAATCAAGCAAAAAGAAAGAATTTCTATGGGCAGACCTTGGGTCAAGAAAAAAAAAAAACAAACTGCAAAACATTACTATCCCAAAAGGATAGTAATAAAGGCCTCCTTTACGTCTTCAGGCTAAGAAATTGTATCAGAAATGATCACCGTGATTTGCTTGTTTTTTAAAGAAAGCCTTGACCTGGCTTCTCCATAAAACATATGCTTAGCATTCGGTTTAAGAACAGATAAAACATTGAGATTATTCAGGTTTTAATGGCCATGGCTTACACGCAGTACACATTCCTGAACAATGTGTTATTATTTGTATGCTTTGCCTTTCACATAAAGCACTCTGAAAGGCCTGAGGGAAGATTTCTCAGGAAATGCTTTCCATTAGGCTGACACACAGTGAGGCAGTACAGGGGAGATTAACTGGGTCCTTCCCAGAGTTTAAGTTGTTCACTTTCTCCTGAAACTGTTCTGATAAGCTGTTATTTTGTTTCATGTACCCTTTTATCACTTCTCTATATCGTCAAAGGTCTTTGTATCCACATGATGAAGTGTGATATATATCACGTTTTTCCATAAATCTCATTCTTATCTGTGTTGATGACATCTCTAGACAACCGGTCTACGGCTAAAGAAAGAAATGGATCTGAAGTATGACATGGGAAAGGGATTTAGAGTTGTCATTTATATTTGCAAAGATGCAAATAGGCTTATTTTATTTGGATAGTAATTTATGTACACCTCTTGAAAAAGAAATCAAGTTTAACAACTACTGACAGAAATAACAGACTTTAGAATATATAAAATAAAACTCCAAATATGTTATTAAATACCAAATTACCCTTTTTCCTTTTAAACTGCAAATTGTACTTAGATTAAATATTGAAATTTAGCTGTGTCTTTACCCAGACATGGCAATATATTTCAACTCCCACTTATATTAAAATTTATTTTCCATAAAATTCCTTTAAACACCCTATCTTACCAATCTGAAAACAGACAGATAATAATTTGCTTTTCCAGAAGAATGTTAGGCCTGATGAATGTTTTTAGAGGTGCAGTTTTACATATTTTCAGCAAATGAAAGGAAACAGAAAATCATAGTTACACACCAGTTCTTGGTCCCACTTAGATAATAATCACTTCTTAAATCAACAGTTCCTGTTTTGTTGTATGCAATATGTTAAGAATGCAAGGAAAATGCTAGTGTCACACATGCTATCTGTTAGGACCAAAATAAAGCATCACAGCTTTTAATAGTGTTCAAACACGGAATGACAAGAGAACATTTAAAGGGAAGTAATGGGGCTGGATTTCACTTGCATGTCAGGAGTCCTGCCTTGTTTTCCAAGGCACTATGCCATGTTAAACTCAATAAGGCAGAACTGGACTTGATGGCAGAACCATCCAAACTCATGACATGTAATACAAGTAGAGACAGTACCTGATCACCACAGAGTACGTGGACAATAAAATAGAAGGCGTTYGCATCCAGCTAGCACTACTGGAGAAAAGTGTACAAACCAACATAAAACATATGTCAAGCTTTATCTTGTAGTTTCAATAGAACCCTTATGAAATAATTTCACAGGCGAATTATGCTCACGCCTTGTGTATACAGAAAAATATGAATAGCAAACTGACTTCAGGCACTTGTGTCACACGTCCCCATGCTCTCTGAGAAGGTGACTGAACATGCGTATACCTGTATTTCAAGTTGTTATGGTCCATACTTTATTTTGTGATATGATCCCCACCCTCTCCATAGAATAAGATAGACAGTGATAAAAAAGTTAGACATTTAAATTCATACTATCAGTTTAAACTGGTCATAAGTCTCAAAATCACTTTTTGCTATTTCAGTTATACAGATAGTTAACTAACGATCCTGTAACAACCACAGCATTTGCTTATGCTGAAGAGCAGTACTAAGCAAAATTACTAATATATTTCTAGTTTATTTGAAAGACAGAAGAAATGAGGAGAAAAGCTAGCATCCTAGAATGAATTGGTTCTTTATGGCCAGCAACAAGACTTCATTGGGACCAGTGCTAACTACAAACCACTGCTTAGATCACAGAGTTATTCAGTGTTACTGAAGCATATTTTCATCATAAAAGCAAAAAAGATTAACTTCATTAGCTTTATTGCAACAAATATCTGAAACAAGACTTGCAGTAAAGTTAAACATGAGGAACATTCACAATGTATGAATTAATTAGGCTCAGTGATTCCCTTTACCAAGACTTAACACATGAACAATTACATCATATTGGAAAACCTTCAAAATCTATCAGGTTACAAAGGCACACTTTTAAATAAGCTAGAGTGCCATTCACACGTGTTTGCAGCAAAGCGTGCTGCCTTTTGAGTAGCAGGCCATGAATTTGTTTTTACCCACAGGATATCAATATTTTTGTGGGCTAAGATACAGATACTGTTCCAAGTGTCATATCGTCAACTTAAACACTTAAAGCTGGAAAGAAGTGAGAATACACACATACCTGACTTTTTATAATGGAATGAAGTGTAGTCAGTGCAAGTCTTCTGAATGTCTTCAGTGAGTACTAGGTCAGAGCTAGTAGCATCTAATCACATGTCTGTAATACAGAGCATAAAATGTCTGCATCAACAAACCCACAAAAATGCAAGTGATACTCAAGGCTGATGGGGAAAGCAGCACTGATTGCCAGAAAGATGCATACAGTCAAGCATAAAGAAAGGAAGGCATACGTAGGTTGGATAAGTAGAAGTATATGGAATAGAATATGGAATTTGTAAATTAACACTATGTTCAACATGGTATTAATATTAATAAAATATTTGCCAAGTGGGTGTGAAACAGTGTGATAACCTAGTAACACGAGAGTAAAATATTTTAGGAGCGTAATTCTGTATTGGTTGTGGAAAAACTGAAAGAATATCAGGGTTATGGAGGGCAATGAGAAAATGGTTGCAGTGATTAATCATAGAAAGTAACTGCGCCTGAAGGATTTGCAAATGCCTTGTCTTGTGGTATGAGATCAGATCTCTTTGTTCCTGAGTTAGACTAGATTAAAGAAAGAACAAACCCTAAAAGTTCTCTGAAGAATTTTAGTTGATTTAAAAGAACAAAGCCATGTAATTATGATGCTTTGACTCCGCAGTGTCTTGACAGCCAGACCATGAAAGATGGTATAACTATACATTACAATTTTCAAGCTTACAGAATTCCTGTAGCCAGAGCACAGAAATCTTAAAGTAGACAGCATTTGGTGTTATATCTGAATGACAAACTTTAATGAAAACCAAGGTCATCTGTTTGGTTGCTCCCGGTAATTTTATATTTCATCCTATTCCTCCCCCCGCCTCCATCCGCTTTTTTCCCTGTGGGATTCTTTACTGGGTATTTCTATGGTGGAAAACCTTTCAAGTTTAGGACTGATGACACCTCTGTAATAAAAACAACAGTAAGTTTTAACATCAGCTATCAAATTCATCTTATTTAATCTGTAAAATACAAAATTCAGTAGTAAGACCAATCTCCTATTTGGTCAGAAATCAATATCTTATTTACCTTAGCAGTACTATAGAAGCAGAATTCATTGAAAGTTATCATTGTAGTGGATATCTGTGCTAGCTCATTCATGGTTTGTAACTCAAAAATATATTTTAGAGATACGCTCTGCAGAAGAAAATATTACACACAAGTGAGGTTGTTACCCACAGCCAGCACTTTCCTTGAAGCGACAGGAACATTTTTCTTTAGCAACGCTCATCTCAAAGGGACCATCTTGTCTGTGCATTAATTATACTGACCTTTGTGCAACTGAGTCTAGATTTCATGTACTCTGGTGCAGGACTGCTACTTTTTACACATGCCCAGGAACATACATGAATTTCCAAACTTCTTGGTGCTAGAAACTGTAGGAAATCCCTGTATGTGACATTCATTACCTCTCAGAAGAATACACTATTATTTTAAAACAACAGACAAAAGACAGGGAAAAAAACATGATGGTTCCATGTAAGCCTATGTGTGGTTTCTTGCAAGACAGAGCATCGGATTTTGGCATGTACTTAAGCAATTGATATTGTACTAAGAAATTTAACACAAATGACAAGGCTTTGCGTGCTTTGCACTCAGTTTGGTTTGGATCACAAAGAAAATAAAAATTTGCTATAAAGAATCATTGTTGTCTTTCCTTGCAAATTCTTTCACAGAAAATTTCAAAAAGCCTAGATCTGCTTTACAAGATCCAGACAGTACAAAAATCTTTGAAATGGCTTCAGCTAGACATCTACCTGTCCATAGGACATCTAACAGTAGCATAAAGCTGTATGCAGTCCCTGCCTTACATCATCTATGGGCATGCTGAAGAGTTTGGAGGATGATTAGTTGCATGGCACTGCAGTCCTGGGGACATACGCTAATTAGACCCAGTAGCTGCTCTGATTGAATCCATAAAGTGATTATACCAACTATGAGGTGATTGTAACAACTACTTTTGAATATAATGCACTATGACCTTTTTACTTACTGAAGTCACACTGCTAACGCTGACTCAAGCCCCTTGTTCAGTTTCAGGAATGAGATTACCACCTACACTGACTTAATTTCAGGTCATCAGAAAAAGTAAACTCGAACAACACAAGACATGGCAGAGAGGCTGTTCTACTCTAGACAGATCTTTGCAGCAGTTATGCCAGGTTGAGACCTCTCTGCAGCAGTTCTGTTGTGCTCTGTTACCATGGACTATGGGACCACTGGGTGTTAGGATGGTCTTTGTGAAGTTAAGAAATACATGTGTTACCCAGTTCAGTGTAGGAATCTGACCCGAGGTCTCATAGAGAAGCATTCCAGCCATCAGGACCCTTCTTGCTGGGTCATTCCATGTTTTACAAACACTTCAGGTAGTCATCAAGCCCCCACCGAAGTGGTAGAGAATGATTCCATGACCTGGAGTTTGGGCCACTTACATGGGAGGTGGGAAACTGAGACCTTGTGTCCTACCCTAACTGCACAGAAAGTCGAACACTTCCGACAGGAGGGAGTGAGCGAGCACAAAACTACCTTGCCCACAGTCCAAAATACTCGTAGCCTGAGAGTTACACTGAAACAAGGGGATAGTTGTTCACATTCTTGAGGAAGAAAAAGAAAACAAGCCTGGATAGCTCTCATCTGGTCCAGGAGCTGTATATTAGAACTATTATATAAGAAAGGGGAAATTCTACTTCAATTCTATGCATCTAGTCATCTGTTCTCTTTGCTTTTTTATAAGTGCCTGCAAATAAAATGCTACATTTGAGGTCAAATGGACTGTATCACATGTGAGTGAGATGAAATTTCAGCTTGCTTGTTTGAAAGTAGATTAGGATCCTGTACATTTCAGCAAGCATAAGTAATATATATGTCTTTTTCCAACAATAAGTTTACAAATATGGGAAAAAAATCATAATCTAGGTGACATACTATTAGCGAGGGATTTATATGTAAGTATAGAGAACAGAAAGTTTTTATCTGAAGTATTTCAAATTTTCAAAGTTTGGATAATTCTGAATTTGAATTAAGTCAGACAATTTTAGATTTCAAAAAAAAAACCCTTTAAAAATGGAAGTTTAATGTAAAAAACATTGTTTCTATTCTTAATAAACATTTATATGAAAACAAAATAAATTAAAATGGAAACAGAAATGTCCATTGCAAAAACGTTGAGACAAAAATACTGCAACATATTCAAAATTCCTCCCTGCCCTATTTTTTTCAGGCTTCCAAATGAAATTCTAGTAAAACACACCTGAATTCCTTTACTTCATGAAAAGGTTTGCTTGATGCATGATGTTGCAGGCCATTCAAATGCGCGTCTTACTGCCCTCAGAAGGGACATCAGCTTGACTGTCGAGGTGAGCAAGCTGGGATGCTTTGTACTAATTTAAAAGAGTTTATACTTGAGAGCTGTTATTCTGTGACCAGTGTGACAGTTTAATTACTTCATTTCTGAAGATATTTCAGTTCTGTTTGTTTCATTGAAGTTTGAAAATAAGATCTATTACATAGCAATCAGACATGCATTTCAAAGATCTAATAATTCATCATGGCTTGTTTTTCCATATATGCTCAAGTCACATGCGCACATTTAACCATACAAATCCGTAAGTAGCTTTAAAATGGATTATGAAACTCTTAGTTGATATTTCTTATTACCTATCATCATTTATTTCTGAAGTAAACCCAATGATGCAATATCTATTTAAAGAAAATAATCCCGACTCCCAAAATTAATCTCATCAATATCCAGAGGAGTACTTACAGATTTTCTGTATTTTGTGCTTGGGTATGTTTTCTCTTGGTGATATAAAACCATAACCCATATTAGCCACAAGATGACACTTTAGGACTACTGGAAAGAGATTATCACCTCAGCAAAATAAAATCATTTTGACAATGGAATGAACTGGGCCAGTTATTAAGTACACAGCAAGTGGGAAATTGGTCTCAGTTTTTTCTGAAGGGGACTGATTGCTTGGCTGCTAAAAGGCAGGCAGCCAAGTGGTATATTGACCCATAAGAAGAGGAAAGGAACTCAGCAAAATTTTCTTGAGAGGTTTAGCTTCCTGTTATCAAAGTCATAAAGCAAATTTATTTATGGAGATGAAAACCAAAAACAGAGCAGTACGCTTAACTTGAAAGACTTGCATTTTCAAGCAGACCCCCCCCCCCCCCCCCCAAAAAAAAAAGGCATTTAGGAATGGAAACATTAAATAAGCATGTGTGTGGAGCTGGAAATAAATCATACAACCAACAAGTCTATAGATCACTGACACTTGTTTTGGTAACTGTTCTCTAATAAGATGCTTCAAATAAAAAAACTAGTGGGGAGGACACAATTTACAATGTGCTCAGTGCACAACTCTGTGCAACAAGCTATACAATCAATATTGGGTTCTAACAACAGAGCTTGAGAATTTACATTTGATAATCATCAGTCTTACTAGAAAGCCCCAACTCTTAGTAAGTCTTAGATACCAAGATCTTGAGATCTTCCTCAAGGATGCCAATAATAGGCAACACTTTATACACTTGAAATAATAAAACACTACGCTCGTTACATTTAAAACAAGTGCATTGGTCTTCCAGGTGAACAGGAAGACTTGTATGGCTGGTCAGGCGAAYAGGACCAGAGTTCTCCCAGCTCTGTCACTGGTCTGACAAGTGACCTTGGAGAATGGTTTTTACTAGCCTTAGTTGAGAAAGTTGGACAGAGTGACCTCATATAGCTTGTTGAAAGAGAGACAGGTATCACTCTATCTTTTGCATTCTATAGAGCCGATTACCCTGCTGAGATAGGCAAAGAGATAGAAGGACTTAGGATTTGTTTGGATATCACTGTGCTGCACTGCAAAGCACAGTCCAAACATATCCTGAGCATCTCTCCTAAAGCCCCCACACCTGAAAGTCAAGAGTGAGTAAAGTAAGCAAAAAATAAGTCAATACTTCACTTTTTAAAAATTCTGAGCATTCATTAAAAAACAAAAGCAAACAAATGAAAAGCTAAACTCAACAATAAGTTTCTTATTTCCATCTGGATAGAGGAAAGCCTAAAAACATAGCAATACCATTGCAACACCATATAAACTGGACAGAGACTCCTGGATTCTAAGAAACAATTTTTTTTGCTGTAAATTTTAGTGCATTTTCATCTAGTAGAAAAAAAAAGTTTACTTTCCCTACTGATTTTATCCTTTTCCATTCCACAACTACTGTTCTTCTTTTCCTCCTGTTTTCTATGGGGAATAGGCTATCATGGCAGAGTTTTGTTTGTTTGTTTATGTATCTGTGTATTATTAATAAGCTCTGGGAAGAGGGTTTGTTATTTAAGCTCCCTCTGCTGGCTCTCCAGCAGCAGAGAACACAAGCAAAAGGTTTTCTCTAGCATTTCCTTTGTATTAAGCTTAGAGCTGGAAGACTGCTGTTGCCAAAGGGAGAGAGCACTTCCTCCACAAAGGAAGTGCAGAGGACTCAGAATACTAATGTAACAAATATGACACCTACTGCATCCAGTGACAGTAGTATTATGTATAAATATTACTTAGGTAAGTCTCTACTTACTGCCTTCAGCATTCAGCTTCAGGCAATGTACCACAAGCTGAGAAATGCATTTCCTCCAGCCCCCACTTTCTSACCAGCCTAGGGTTTAATGCTGTTCATGTCATATGCCAGTCAAAAGCTGTCTCATATATTGCACATCGGGCAAAGCTTTCTCAGTTTGAAATATTTCACTCCCATCTTTGAAAAATGTTAAAACTGTAGATCACAGTACTCACTTTGCAYATTTAGGCCTTCACTTAGATTTTACATAGACAGACATAGTTTCTCAGATTTAGATGAGTCCAGCTGCTCAGAATTTTAGAGTAGCTCTTCATAGAAAACTACATTTTCAGTTGTTCAGTTGTAATGCCTTTACACCCTTTTCAGACTATTCATGCTATATCTATCAGAAATTTCACTCAGGAGATTTCCAAGTGTTTTAATTACTCATAACCTCAACAAAATGCAGGCACTGTCTTCCCCTGAAGTCTCCAAGAACATTCTTCGTTTAAGGTCCTTGAGTCAGATTCACTCCAATCCAGGCACACCAGCTAAGTGTGCTCCAGCTGGAAATGCACTCACATCAGGCTCCACAGTCAACAAAATATGAGCTTCTCTGAAGAGTGAATTACATCTTTTTTCTCTCCAGCAATTCCAAAGGGAACCTGATATGATTACTCTTGAAGTTTAGGTATTTCATCAGGCTAGCCTGATCTCATTCCACTTGTCTCTTCAGCACCCAGGCTTATGGTAAAATCAAAAGTCTCTGATTTGGAAAAGTTCCCTTTTCAAAGATGGACCCAATAGATCACTATAAAGAGCTCTAAAAAGTTCCCCCAATTTAYATATAGTTACAGGAATGACAGCTAATATCCCTCTTCATTCAAACCCTTAGCAGAATGCCAGTCTAACTGCAACAAGATCAGAATTTTAGGTTAATATGCACTTTGAAATGACAGATTTCTTTTTCCTATGCTGTATCTTAGTGGAAAAGCGAAGTAGTCACTGGCCCCTCATAGCAATTTCAACAGGTTCATTATTCATATCCATTCATTATATACATCCATGTAATATTCTAATGCATGAAATGTTTTCCCTGGTTTAAAAACAGAGAGAAGCAAGCAAAAAATCTCCCCAAAACATCAACCCCCCCAAAAGCCAAACAAAACTCTCACCCTACTTCAGTTGTCTAATCACTAATATAGCGTATCAGAACTTATAAAATGAGTTTGGGGAAGCATCTTTTTAGTGATAAAGCTTTTTATCAAATAATTGACAAAGATATTGCCACAAATTATGATTACTACCATCACAGTCTCATTTCTGTATGTCCCGTTTCTGTGAAAAGGTCAGCTATCACAGCTTTCCCTTTGCAGGCTGTCACTGAAACAGGCACAAAAAATCTATTTTTCAAGTTGCTCCTTACATTTAGAGTAAAAGGATATTAGGAAGAGTAAATCTGTAAGAAGAATGATAATAGTGTGGAATATCTTGTAGGCCAAATCCTTATAAATTTTATATTTTGTAATGAGTGAATTTAATAATTAAAATCCTAATCTCTTGATTTGTAATTCATTGTAGCATGATGGGTAGTCTAATTCCTTATATGAGAATCTCGATCAAGAGTAACAACAATAACATTAATTTTATCTAAAAATCCATCCCCCCAAATGAAGAAGTGCTTTATTAGTAACACAGTGGAATCCCTGTGCCCAACAATTCAGCTACCTCAGGAGTGTAGTGTGATAATTGTGCTGAGATGCTCTATATAGATAAAGSCTTTAGAATAAGACGTGAGGAATACACATCTGGCTAATGAGAATGAAGAAATACTAGGTAATTTGGAAGTTAGCCAATATCCTGGGGATGAAACCACTAGTCTTTCAAAAGGCGTGATGACATCTTTACAGATCAAGTGACAACTGACCAACACTTTGGCTAGAAAGCAACACATTCATACAACATTAATCTCCTCTGCCATACTAGGGCACTGATGCAATCTTATCTACATCACGACAATTTCTTTCCATTTCACTGTGTCTTTAGAGATCACTTTTTCAGTTAGGACAAGGCACAGTTCTGTTAGCAGAAATGACATGGACTGGACTTGGTAAGTATTGATGGGCTTTACTTAGATCAGTCAGTGATAAGGCTTAAGGATAAATGAAGATAATGCAGTGCCTATGATTCTTTGGCTGAGAAAAGAGACAGCTCAAGAGATCTTTATGTAGTAGGAAACGTGAATAGGGAGCAGTTAAGGTAGCCAATGAAATTATCAGGCAGTGGATTTAAAAACAATTGAGGGTTGTAATTGAAAGCAATTTTTCATGTTGAGCATAATTGTGAATGTTGTGGAAGACAAATGGCATTAATGTGTTAAAAAAGGATAACACAAATTCATGAAAGAATGTCCATCAGCTGCTATTAAACATTATGGTCCAGCAACAGCTTCCAGATAAGAAAGCCCCTGTACCTCTCATCGATGAAGGTAAGGAGGACTTACCCAAGAAATTTATGTAGCTTCTCTGTTTCTTATAATTCTCATTCCATCATGCTCTACTGACTACTGGCATAGAGAGGTGTGGGATGACATGAAACTTTGGTTTAACCTAGTACACCTATTATTATGAAATTCATTTATTGGTTTGTTTGCCTAGAAACAATTCTTCTGGTTTCCTGCATGCTGTATACTGTTTGAATAAAAGCATCTCCTACAGCCTTCCAAACCTATAAGCAATAGGTGATATTTTAGGTCCTTTTGATAGCTCARTTCCTGATTAGATAATTAGGTATTCAAAAGGAGGGACTACTTTTACACACACAGATCAGTGCAAGTACATGCTCACAGTCATTTCTGTCAGAATTTATAGGACAGGATACAGAATAGTCTAAACACAGCAATGTACTGGAGACAGCCAGTTAGAAATAACTTTTTATTCATCATGTATCAAAGTATGGGCCTCATCCATAAAAGCAAATTATTTTAAAATCACAGTGGGAGAAAATAATTACATAGTACTGTGCAAATAGTTGGAAACATTTCTCAGGGAAAGGGAACAAGACTGCAAATTATCAAATGAAACTCTTGGATTAAAAGACAGTAGGTCAAGAGAAATATGTATGTTCACACATTACCACAGATACTGGAAAAATAATAATCTCCACATATTCTAAAATATGCTAGGTGCATGTGAAGAAATTGTATTTAAAAAGTCAGTTTTGGGTGGGGAAAAACTACTGAAAGAGAATGGAAGGGAGAAAGAATCATTTTATGTACTTTTATAATTCATGTTTGTGTCAAGAAAATGCAAACTTACATTAAAACTGTAAACATATACTTAAAATTAAAACTGGGATGTGGACAATGGTGATCCAGACAGTAACCCTGTCCATTGGTTATGACCCTGATTATGCAGTCCATATTCATAATTTAGTACTCTTGAAAAGCCAAGAGAATCCATACCAATCATCATCTCCTCCTGCTGCATGAACAGATGCTATAGTTACATTCAATAAACCCTGTGTCAAGTCATCACTTCTAGTTAGCCCAGAGTGCTTTGAAACTGACTGTAACAATGGATCAAATTAATCTTTGGTGAACGTTTCAAGAAAAGAAGAACTGATATTTTCCTGCAAGATCGTGAATTTTGCTCCAAATGTTCTGCTGGAAAGTCAAGAAAAATAATTTCTGTCCCATGAAAATCTAAGAATCAGTTCACTTTTGGGTTTGTTTTACTTCTAGAATCTGCAAAGAAGCAAACAAGAACATCATCTAACATCTCTCATGATCCACTGTTCCATCACCTGAGTTCCATTAGCTTTAGAGCTACAATGGAAGGATCTGGAATAACTCAAAGCATATTGCTGAAGCGTAAGTATTAAGGAGGTGACACAAAAGCACCCTGCAGATCCCTAAAGCGGTCAAAAAGGGCTAAAAGCACATAATGAAAAAAAAGGATGTATGAGAAATTAAAATCCAGTGCAGAGTATCTTTATATTCTTTATAGCAATTGCATATTATTTTGGTGTTTGATTTATATCACATTTTAATTCATCAAAAACACTGTCTGAACACTTATTCCTCTGAGAAAACAGAAATATCCCAAAGTCATTTCTGTCTTCAGTAAATAATCCTTCAAGTCTTCTCTGAAATCTCCATTCTCTCCAGGAACTTAAAGAAATTACAAAGTCATTCCCATTTGCTGTGCTGAAAGGATAAATAATAGGCAGAGAGTTCATATTTCTTTGCACACTGCTTCCCTCCCTGTCTCTCCACTCTTCCTTCTCTCTTTTTCCCTTCCATTAGAGAGCTATTTATAGATTATACGCTGTCTAGGGGTAAAATCATCACCCAGCCAAAAATCAATGGAAGTTTTCCTGTTCATTTAAATAATGCCAGGGTTTCACCCTAAAGGTTTAATTTGTATAATGACCTGGTTCCTTCAAGTAAGATGACCAAGCCTGGGCCTCCAACAAAGAAGTGGGCTGCAGTTTGGTTGTGCTAGACCAATGCTTACTAGTTTCTTGCAGACCATTTTTTCATTATACAACACTTGCTCATAAAATGTTCGTATTACTATACCTTGCTTTTGACACAATCACAGTATAAAGATACTTCAAAAACAACATGTAAAACATTACACAGATCATCACAGAAAGTAGGGATGCACTGGGAACTGCTAGATGGCCTTGACTTCAGGGCTTTGTGACTCCAGGAGTTCTTATCTCACTGCCTTGTTCTTTATAATTCCCATAACCCTCTTCTTAACCACAGTAAACAGTTGCTGAAGCCTTAATGAACCATATGTTCCGGATGGCAAATGTTTCACTCTAAGAAAAGTGATAAGTTCAGTTACATTTTTCAAAAACTCTACAATCAGTACGTACTTCACTGTAAATTGTCAAACATAAACGCCTCT
The DNA here is from genome assembly GCF_003343035.1 of Apteryx rowi. Taxonomy (NCBI): domain Eukaryota; kingdom Metazoa; phylum Chordata; class Aves; order Apterygiformes; family Apterygidae; genus Apteryx; species Apteryx rowi. The sequence continues at coordinate 205,532 of NW_020451083.1, forward strand.
TTCCAGGAATATAAATTAAATTTTTGGTTTATTGTAGATTTCATGCTGAAGCACAGTAACTAGCATCACTTGAAACACTGGGCTAAGAGCAGTGCAAGATTTCCTCTCAGCTGGAATCATGAGAGGGTAACTCAAGGCATTTCCAGATCAATCGTTACATAGTTCTTGGTACTTCTGTGCAGGGATCCTTCTGTCACGAAGGTACGACTATCACACTGTTTCCAACAGAAACTCAGTACTGAACCTCTTCCTGAACAATAGTTTTCTCCTGTTTCATTTGTATATTTAGAAACTATGATATAGAATCCCCAGGAATATTTTTCAAAATAAGAATCTGGAAGATATGTCTAATCAGGATATTTTTAGCCATGTCCATAAGCATGGTGATTACTCGTATCATACTATTTCAGAGCTAGCACAGTCTAAGAGGCAGACTGAGATTCTCTGCCCAGTTCTGCCACTGACAGACACACTGTTTAGCTTCATGGTTTCATTTATCTTTTCTAGTTATGATGTACTTGCCTTTTACATTTATATTGTGAACTGCTCAGAGTAGGTACAGTCTCTTAATCCATTTGTACAGGGCCTGGCACACGCCAGATTAGTGCCTCAAGTAACAGTAATAATGATTTCCACTGGTTGCTATCTGCCAGAATCCATTTTAACGCTTCCAGCAGAGGTCACAATTGCTTAGTGGTTCCCCAGATAGCTTTTATATGCAGAAAAATAACTTCTGAAATCAAAGCCAGAAGCTAGCATAACCAAGGTTTCACTGCAACAAAACATGCAGTAGATTATTTATCGGTAAGGAAGAAGGTATGTATTTAATTAGTAATTGCCTTAGATTTTGGAAAGCTAATGAAATAGCTTTGGTTTCCTATAAAAATAATTTGTCATAAAAGATTACGGTTCTGAACTAGAGCTATCCATTTAATTAATAGATTAACTGCATATCAGTAATAATTTGTTTATGAAAAGGATACTTATATTAGTTTGTTAGAAATGATGATTTATAAAAGTAAAGAGTTTTACCGCTGCGAAAGAAAAGCTACTTATTGCTTAAATTGTATGGATTGTTATATTTGCTAACAGCTGTTTCTGTATTCCTCCTCCACTTAAATCACTATATATCTGCTTTGATTAGCTACAGTTAAAATAGTACTGCAAAATTCATAACAAGTTTACTATCGTAAGGACTATCCCATTTATGTTGTTTATTTATCTTCCTCTAGCCTTTTGTTTTCTATGTAGATTGAGTCCCAGTTTCAAAAATATATGTTTTTGTTATATTTGAGCAAGGCTTACAAAGGTAGTTTAGAACTTTTAGATGCTACACAATACAAATGACATCATTATTCATCTCCTTCCTTTCAAGTACAAACTCAAGCACTCTAATAGCATCAGTCTCCCAAGATATTTTGCATTTTTTACTGGAAAAATGGTAATTCTTTCTACAACAGAAAGAAAAAATATCATAATTACAAAGTGAAATCATACAAATGGCCATCAGGTTTTGCTGGAGAATTAAGAAAAATACAGTGCAGGCAAATGGATCCTAGTTGAGCCAATGGAAGATGCTGGGCTAGAACAAGATGAGAAGGAAAACAAGGTTGAAGTTAAGAGCAGGAGGGAATTAAGTGTGGAAGAAGGAAGAACAAAGCAAAGTGAAATGACATGAACTGAGCTGTCTATTACAGAGTGTCAAAATAAACTTTATGAGAAAGCTACAGAATCAGGAGTGCAGTAAGAATCATGAATATCATTATGAAGAAAGCCTAATTTCTACTTTGAAATTGTCTTCTTTAACCCCCAAATCCATATCTCAAATTCTACACCATATTAAGTCATATGGATCACAAAAGATCTATCCTGACAGTCCCTCCAATTGTCTCCCCTCAGCTTGACCCTTCCTTTTGCCCTTGGAACCCTCAAGAGAGTCACTGCAATCCGAGGCCGATGGTATCTCCCACGGTCCAAACCAGCCTGCGTCCTTCCATTCTGATACTTCTTTTTGTTGCTAGATTCCCATGAGACGGCCCCCCCGGCCCTTTTTTACAAGCTTCTTTTAACTGTTGTTCTAATCTCTCTCTTCTCCTAAGTGATTTGTCTCTCTTTTCCCAAGTTACCAAACTCTTCTGCTAATCTGGTTACTGCTCATTTATTTTCCTCTGGTTTGGAGTCCTGGTTCTTCCTTTATCATTTATCACTATAATGCTTTTACTTTGAGATATCAGTGGGCACCCTTTTCAATCTCTTAGTCTCCTCCTTTTTCACCTGACATCTTCACTTGATTTTCAACCTTGGATCAAGACTCTTGCTCACTACAGGATTAGCCACTCACATAGCCATGGCTTCATTAAATGCTTTGCTCTGATTTTCCCCACATTGAAGTTCTCTGTCTGACCACCACTCTAACAAGTATGGATTTTCCTTCTGTCCTTCATCTAACCTCCTCTTCTTGCTGATTTCCTAGCACTTCAGTATTTTCCATGCCAGGCAATTTAATGGCTTTTCAATTTCTGTCTCTCTCTTCTGTTTTCAGGGATCTATTCTGCCTTACGATACAGTTTTAAGTCTATGTGTAATTCTAAAGAAAACAGCAATACAGATATTTTTGTTGTTTTCAGTGTGTGACACTTCTGATAAAATGATATTAAAGAGCAATAGCAGGAAAGAGAAAGGGATACAGTTCTTCAGTTCACAAGCATAAGGTCAGTAGAAGGCAGTGAGAGTTATGGAGGCTTCAAAAAAAACCTTTCTCCCTGCATTTTCTTTTCAAAACAGTTAAAGACTTCAAGTGAGTGAAAAACGTTGAATAGCTAGATGATGAAATCCATACAGCCAAAATTAATTCCTGTCTTTTATGTCATCACCACAAGGCAAGCTTTGTTTGTAATCCTGGCCAGTAACAAAGTGTTTTTTACATTTGTAAAAATACTTGCCAAGCTCTTTTAGATATTACAATACATGAGGAAAAAATAAAGTCTAACAACATTTTATTATGCATTTATTTATTAAAAATCTGCCAGGCACATCTACCCTACCAGACTGCTGACCTGAAAGGTAAGAACAGAGACTGTTTGTTTTGGGTAAAGCAGTCTGCCAACTAACTCTATTGCTGTACTTAACAAATGACTTATATCCTCAGCAAGGGCAAGAGAAACAAAGAACATCAACTGTGAGAGAATGAGATTTATTTTATCATTTTAAAGTTTGTTGAACAAGTTTACAAAGTGATTTAGTCCACTATTGTTTATTCAGTCGTCTCCCAAGGAATATCAGTTATTGTAAGCTGCATAAAACTAGATTTTTTTCCCCTTTCTTTTACGGATTGCTATTTGAAGTGTGTACAGAAACTTTTTTTTTTTTTTTTTTTTTTAAGATATTAATTCAATGAGAACAGAGATAAGCCCAAATTAAACTAACCACTAGCAGGTTCCTCAGCCTATAAAATATCAATAAAAGCTTAGTTAAGTGAAAGTTCAGAAAGATACCAGATTGTTTAGGTCAGCCCTGGAGTTAATTACTATTAGCTATCTCATGGTAGTCTTTGCTTATTAATTTGCCTTTCTATTCACAGTATTTGCATAAATTTATAGGCCCAAGCATCTTAAAAAGGATTAATAATATCCCCTTCTCTCTATTCTCGCTAGTCCAGATAGAGATAGACATCAAAATGTTTGGTTGACATTAAACCAAATAAGAGAATGAACTTGTTCGTCTTGTGCTCTGCTTCCAAGCATTTCAGCTTGTTGTCAGCAATATGAAGAAATTCACTGCACTGAATTGTTGTGGTACATTATTGAGAAATATTCTTTCAAGTTCTTTAGATCCATATTTCAAGAAATTTCCCTTATTGCATCCATTTACATTTGTACAAAGTAGATTTAAAACTCTACCAAATTAAAATGATACAATTTTTACACTGACTTTACAGAGATGTGTATGAGATTGTAGGCTGTGGAAAAGCTAAATTATTTCCCTAATTTACAACTGGATTTGCACAGTGGAATCTCTGGACTATGGTATAATGTATTTACTACAGCTCACAATATTGAGCAAATATGACTCAGAATTCTTCAATGGCTATAACTTCACATGTAGTCCTCAAATATAGCCTCCTGTAGAAACTGGAATAATATGAAGATTTGGAGATTTTTTAGATGCAATTGACAAAGATCTAGACCAAAGTAGAAAGAAAATATTTGCCTAAATGTAGGTGAATTAAAGAGAAACATACTTATGCATTCCACATGCTATTTAAAAGTGAAGATCAGTCAAAGGGAAGAAGAATCACTAAACTCCCAGTTTTAGTTTAGGCAAAACAGTTTGTGGTTTGCATGACTATTTTCTGCCTTCTCTTCCTGACTGCTAGCATCCCCTTTGATTTCTCTTGCTTATACCATTGGAGCTGTGCTAATATCCAGGTTTAATGGAAAATAAGACTATATAACCTACTTGCTAATGGGAGCAAAGAGCAAACAATCCCACAATCGCAGAAGTTTCCTGGAGGGAATGGAATGCTCTCTTCAAATTTTGAGCACATTAGGCCAGAACCTGTAAGAAAACCTGACAGTGCTGAGCTGTGGTTAGACCCTCACCAACCAAGCTGCAAATGAAACCTTAGAGACACTACCAGCTGAACAACACAGAGTTTGCTCAGCAATGCTGAGCTTCCTCTCATTAGCATTCAGCACCACTATTCTGAAAGCTAAAAAGAAAGAAGGAAAAATTGATGATAAAAGGGAGACTTGGCCTGAAAATCCCTGGATTCTTTAATCCACCCACAGTGCTGTAAAGAGGCTAGCATGCAGAGACCTCTAACTTAGTTAGAGATATCTGACAGGCAACTGTCAGCCAGCAACAGCCTAGTATCATCAACATCACTGCGGTTCCCTCTCATATTGTAACATTTTGTCAGTGTCAAAACTACGGCCACCATTAATATATTGTTGTCAACACCGCCTTTCTGCTTTTGCAGCTAGCAGAGCCTATGTCTAGAAATTCCTAAAATCATATCTGTGTACTCTGGGATCCTAACTGGAATAATTTATAGCTTTTAAATGCCCAAGCACCCAACAAATCCAGAGTCATTGTGTTATAGAGTAAGCTACTCTAAATCAATTCTAAAAAAATCAAGGAAAATAATCTTTAAATGTAGATGAAGACAAAGGCAATGGGTATGTTTAAGGATTACAGTTTGCTCCACAGGCTAACCAATCCCAACATGCTGAAAACCTTCCTAGGATGAATAGCTCACTGATCAGTGCTTAACCGCAATTCTGAGAACAGTTATTCTGCAATTGGATACCGAAGGTAATAGGATTGGTAGAATTCCTCTGGTTTTGATCACCCCTATTCATCAGTGCTAGATTTTTATTTTAGAGAGCCCATCTAGCCTTATAGTTCACTATCTTGAAAAACTTCAACTATATTAATCCCACATGCCTTTTTTTTTTTTAATTAGGTCAGAAAGACAGATCAGCCTAATCATTTCCTGATAGATGAGTCAGAAAGATGGCCGAAACTCATTTGAAGCTAATGATAAATATTTTTACACAGACCATGAATGGCAGTCTTCATACAGGTCCTAAGAGGAACACAGACATAGCCCTTCACCCATAAAATCTATTCCCCCACTTTAACAGCAATTACATGATACACAGCAAAACACAAGAGGTTACTATGTGCAAAAATAATTTTGCAGAATAAATGAAAAATGCTGTTACTCTCTGAAAGCTTTCCTACTGCTAACCTCAAAGCATTAGCCATAAATACATGTTTCAGTCTGTTCATCCTTCTCGATGGACTGAAAATGCAGGCATCTCTGTGGCAAGAGAAGGGTGCGCTCTGATAGTGCAACAGCGTTCTGACTGGAGAGTTACATGTAAAAAAAGAATTTTGACAAGACCTCACAATCTCTCCCTTAAGGTCTCCCTCTCCTTCTTGTTGCTTCCCCTAGCAATAGAGCTTAACAACTATTCAGGGCAGTGACTTAAAGGCACAAACTAGCCTTAGGCACAAAATACTTAACAATGAAGTTCATTCTTAGACTTCAGGACATTAGGACATGAGGACGCTGTAAGTATTTCTCTAAAACTGTATCTGAGGGAATCCAATCCTACTCATCTTGCAGACTACTGCAATATGGATTCCCAAATTTAAGCAAGAAAAGTGTGCTTTTCTAGCAGTAACAGCAACAGCAGTGTGAGAGGAAACAGCTGCATATTCACACATCAAGCAATTAATGACCTTCAAACACACAGATTTTGATCTAGAAAACAGTGAAAGAAAATGAATGGACAGAATACAAGCTTATCTCTAAAGCTTGKAAGGAGAAAGAGACCTTGCTCTCAGGCAGCTCCAGACGCTGTTGTCCCCACTATCATCTGAGATGTTAAATGAAGCCAAACTAAAAGAATATGAGAACTCAGTAGAAATGAAAGGTCCAACATAAAAATCAGGTGTAGAAGAAAGAATAAACACGTGCCTGCAGCAGCCTGCAGCCTAAAAGAGTTAACAACATGATAGATTGTTCTGCAGTGAACATACTAAGAAGCACATACGTGACTGAGGATGCTCTTTCCTCATTGCTACACTAGTTTGTGATCCCATGGGAAAGACTGGCTCCAGAGGATAATACAGGTCAGGTCTAATAGGAGGGAAGATGACAGATGAAAGACTCCTAAAATTCTTAGAGCACTCAGTGTATGGGCAGAAAAGCATGTGAATTCTTGGTAGATTTACTTTCTGCAGGGCATGGTAGTATCACAAGATGGGTTGATTCATGGAGCTTTTAATAGCCTGAATCCAACTCAACTGCAAATGCTGAAAAGCTTTAACTGCAGGCATAAACCATCAAAACAGAGAATCTGATGAAACTCAAGAAGCAGGTTGTGCTCTCACCCAATGAAAGAAGTCATCATCTCAGCGGGCATCACTGCCAGCGGTCAGTACTTATATAGAATCCTCATGTGGAACAAGACAAAACAAAACTGTTTGTTCATGTTCTTTTGGCCTGAGAAACAGTTCTGATCATCGGGTGTTCAGGCATAGAAAAAGTTACTGGTTAATCTCTCTCACTGGCATGATCAGGCAGCAGATAGATATAACTCAGTCTAGCTAGTCATGATTAACCAAAATAACCACACAAACCTGAAATGTCTATCAACAGAACCTAGCATGACATAAGGCAGGAGCTGGGGAGATTATTTCATAAGGGATTAGAACTGCAAGTGTATCTCGAAGTGTATGTTTGTGAGACAGGCTAAAAAAAGCCCTGTTACTCATTGCAAGCACAGAAAAAAAACAACTGATTGGAGGTAAAAATAATCATTCCACCCAGTGATAAACACGCGCCTATTAACTTCTTCAAATGGTGAAACCTGGTTTGATTTCTTAATTAAAAGGCAAAAGTCCATTTAAAATAGGAAATAAATTATAGAAATTTAAGGCCAAATGTTGAAAAATAGCTTCTGTTTTTCACCTACAGTTTAATATTCATTATCAATTGTGGTGAAAATAATCAAATGAATACACCTGGAAGCCAGGCTGCCAAGTTTCACCCACCGATAATGATCAGAACTAGAGGTATGATGAGGAGCTGGGACATTTAGCCCTCGATGTTTATTACGTTTAAATACATCCCTGTTTAAGGGAGCCTGTATATTCATGTCAATACACACACATTTTGATCAATTTAGCATATAACAGCTATTTACAAATGTGTATATATATGTATATACATACACACACACACACAAATTCACTCTGTCATTACGTGAATTACTGAAGCTCTGTGCTCGGTTGTCAGTCTGACACCTTCGCTGTGAATGGACTGCTGTAACCCTAGGGCGAGAACATCGGCTTCCCTAGACCAAATCACAATATGCTTAAATTATGATTTCGAGTAATGAGGATGGTGAGAGTAATTTTCTCTCTCCATCCACATTCAGTCATATGTCTACCAAGACTGTCTTTATGAGTTGCATTTGTGCTAGCATTCCTTCTATTTAAGCTTTCCTGCTCAGGTTCAAATGGAGATCACCATCCAGATCAGCACAGTGTTATGATAAATGGTTAGTTATCTGTAAGCATTGCACGGACAATATACTCTTCTGGATAAATGGACCAGTGAGAAAGCTATATTCATTAGCAGTCTAGTTAATGAACACTTATTTCAAGTTCATAAGGAGCGTTCTTTTGAATGAAGCTTTATTTTAGTAGCGCCAAAACTATGGGAAACAAATTCTGGGTGCAATATACTCTTTACAGAAAGTCTGTAAGAGAGTGATACCTTGATCCTGCAGAACCCAGCAAAGTGGAATGATCTGCTCATATAACCCTGTTACAGGATCTGATCCTAGCGCAAAACATATTATTTCAGTTTTAGACAAGAAAAATAGATAAGATGAATTTAAATGGATCCTCTCCCACCATTTCCAAGTCCAATGTCATTCTCTCTGTTGATGCAAATAATTATGCTGGAATAAGCCTAACAACGTCATCAAGAAGAAAGCTGAAGACTGTCTACATAGCAAGACTCAATAAGGCCATGGGTCTTACAGCAGGGTGTAAAGGCAGTTTGGTCTGGGGAGAAGAAGAAACATGGAATTAATGAGAACACTGCTGTACAAACTATGATCTTTATTACACTTCAGTTAACAAAACTTATGCAATAAAAACACTCGACTTACTATTCATAAAAGCCCTATTGATATTGTGGCCAAGCAAAAGAAAATTTCCCATTTTAGAAACAGTTTTAACAACAAAAAAATGTTTGTACTTCATCAAAAGGCAAAATATGATTCCCTTTTTCATGCAGACATTATTTAAGGTTTATATTATAAAACACATGGAGTAGGATGAAAGAAAAGCATCATATAAACAGACGCTGCAAAACATGACATCAAGTAACAAAAGAACCTTTTAGCAATTTAAAGAGTAATCTTAAAAGCCAGAGGAAGCTTTTAAGAACTTCACTTAAAATATATATTTGGAATACTTTGGTAATGATTCCACCTGAATCCCAATAAGAGACAAGGGCTAAAAGCTTGTATAAAAAGGCATGTTTACTAAATGGATACATTGATCATTGAACTTTACAGCTCATTAAATTTTAATGACCATCAATCATACAAGAAGCTTTGGTAGTTTATGGAGGAATTCTTAAAAAAAAAAAAAAAAAAATCATGGATTTACATTTACAGACTGCTTATCTCTTCATAAATGACAACATATTAAAAAGAAAATGAACAAAAGCAGAGAAAAAGTGCCTCTGATTAGTACTAATGGCCATCGTGTGTAAACCAATAAAAGCAGAGAAATCTAGGTGGTAAGCTTTTCCTCTCCTGCACTGCTCCAAGGGGAGAGAGTGGGAAAGAAAAGAAGCAGAATTTTAAAGGGGTCCAGGTACCTTACTCTTATTTACCCTTCATTTACAGCGTAACTTAAAGGGCATAATTAAGGCCATGCTGTCTAAACACAGAGTAATGAGCAACACAAAGAATACAGCACTAAAGACCTCATAGTCTAAGGCTAGGACAACAGACCAAACTCACATAGAGCATGTTGACAAAAAGAGAATTTTCACAGTCAGAAGAGACACAACTTCATAACAGCCCAATTAGCAACTCAAAGACAACACAAAGTTTGTCATGGGGACGTGTGGTTCTTGATCTTTGAAGTGAATATTCCAAGATTTTGTTGTTTCAAAAGACTGAACTGTTCAGGCAGGGTTTTTTTTTTTTAGCATAATCAGATAAGGCTACACTCATTACTACAGTCCCTGAAAAAACTCTCCTGTAGTCCTAAGGAATCCTGGTTAATCAACCTACCTATAATGGTGAGAAGAAAGCTAACTTCAGTCAGAATAATACAATACCCCCAAAAATTGTACTCTGAATTTTGCAGCAGGTTTTCTGTCATTTTGCTATCAAGCTAATTTTGTTGCTTGTGCTTTTCCTGTTTGCAACTGAATTTGTCCTGGTAAAGCACACATGTATATGCACTTACTGTACCAGTCCTCTCAGCTAATTATTTAGAGGCAAGTTCATAAAAAAGCTGAATATGAGAAACAGAAGAAAAAGCAAGAGTTGTGTTTATTTTGTTTTTTTTGAGAAAGAGGTGTGGGGAAACCAGAAATTTATTGTCCAAAATCCTCCTTGTCATGCTGGGTTTCATCTTGGCCTCTTTACACCTTAAGTGACTTCCACTGCTGTTGTCTGCTACCCAAAACACATTTAAAACCGTAACTGGGCTTTCCCGTCAACGATCATTAGATGCTTTATACACACTGGCACTCTAAAGACAGAGATACCGCTCACGCTCTCAGTACTTGTTTCAGCCTTGTGGGATGCATCTGGCTGTAGCTGTGAGTTGCAAATGGAAGAATCTGCTGTGTAAAAAAATTATTTTAGGAATGCTATTGGCTAAAACAGTATGATTCTCTCAGCCAAAAATTCACAACTACAGACCACTTATAAAAAAGCAACAAAAGTGTGATGTCATTAGAGTTACAACAGATAACCATTCCTCTAGCGTGGCAACTGAACTGCTTTTTCTTCCTCTTAAAAAACTGTAGACAGACTTTGAAATTACAATACTTTTGCTTACTTACCTTATTTGAAGACATTCTGAAAATTACAGTTAAAATTACATCCACAGTTCAGGCTGCAGGTTCAAACTGCACAGCTTTTATAAATTATACTTCAACCGCCTGTGTTTAAAAGAAAACCACCTTTTTAAGGAAGTATATTTCCTATCTACTGCAACATAATTGCTCCTTTTAGAAAGGTAAAGCCTTCAAATATATCCCTAAAAAGAATTCATGGATTTAAAAGCTTTTAGACTGCATGTAAGTATATAAGCAAAGAACAAATTGCCAAATAAATTAGTAGCATTGTACACTAGTGACCTGATGCAGAAATAGTTACCCAAGCAAGCAGTCCATTGAATTCAAAGAGGTTCTTTGGGGGAAAAAAGTACTTTTTATATTAATAAGAACCTAGAGATTCCTAGAGCTGATACATGCTATTTTGCAAAAACTAGCATGCCACTTTAATTATGCCCACCTGCAGCAAAGTTGAATTAAAAAGTCTTATAAAAGTGCTGTATACTTAGATTTTTCTGTAATGCCAAACATTATAATATAGGAAAGTTACCTGTATTGCTATTATAGGTAATACTATCCAAATAAAAATGAAAAATTACCTATGCTGTGCAAATGAACAAGCTGTTTTAGATTTTCTTCCTGAAAGAAAAATATGTCAGTAAAAATGAAGTAACTTTCTAGTAAAAAATAAAATAAAATAAAAAATAGAATGCTGATTTTCAGTTTTATAATTGAACTCTAAAGCAAACGTTGCCATTTTTGTCCTGACATGTTGCATTTTCTGGTGAAGTTATAAACTTCCCATCCCATTTTAAATATCCTTATTTAAAATCAATTCTCCTCATAGCCACACAGGAGAAAATTAAGTCATTTTAAATCAATGCTGAAAATGCTTTGCTTGCCAGTATTCCTTCTTCTCCACTGGAAATATTAAGCTTCTACTTAACCAGTGAGAAAAACTTAAAATTTTATTTAAACACTTCCTCCCCCCTCCCCCCCCCCCCCAAAAAAAAAGGCAATAAAAGTGTTCTTTTGAATTGACCTTATCCTGGAAGACATAACTTGCAGAAACTTTGAAAGGTAAGTTTTAAAAATTTGAAAGGTAAATTAGCTGCAGAAGTGGAAATGATGTTGCTCTCACAGTATAGTCAATAAACAGAAGCCATTGCTATGAATTCATTGAAAATGACCTGCAATATTGCCATAAAACTTTATTCCTGAGTAAATTTTTCCAGAACAGAATAATCCAAGGTTGGATGCAGGCTGCATAAAAACTGTGGCTCCAGACTTCATTCTGAGCAAAATTTTTCCAAGGTAGGATCAAAGACTAATTATTTAATCATATCTAATATTATTAATGTATTTCTTTCAGCAATATTATATGAAATGGTAGGTCAATAAAGCTGGAAGCTGATGGTATATTACTAAGTATATTACTTCTCTTCCACTCTTGCACAATACCCTCTTTTAACAAAACAAGGATTTTAGCTATGAAGTTCAGCACATGACATGAGTCAAACTTAAGTGATGTTCAAATCTACATTTAGCTATTTTATTTTAAAAGCCATCAGGAAAAAATAAATCTCCTGCAGATAAGCTTGTAGGAATGATACTATGAATGAGGTCTGGAAACAGCCACAGATTTTGGAAGTTGGTTAAGAGAACAGCATGAATGCAGAAGTACTTTATGCTTTCCTCAGCGCAAATATGAACTGCCTTGCTAACCCTTAGAGATGCTGTGCTGCAAAGAGCTGTTGACAGTCTGTGAAAACATAACATACTACTCCTATTTTTGTCAGTTTCAAATGATATTTAGAGACAGAATAAATTGACAAATAAAATATTTGTTCAGGCAGTGGATCTCAAATCAGAATAATTTCCATGGCAACCCCTTCAGTTTTATTTCAGGAAAGATTCCCAACACATTTTGTTTGTTTCTTATTTAAAACGCAATCTGTTACATGTCAGCATGTGTATCATTTCTCCTATACCTTCCACACACACACACACACAAAAAGCCTTGAATAAGTCATGTCAAAGTACATAAAAAAGGAGAGAAAGAGCAAGAATTACACAAAATCATCACACACACAACTAACTGCAAATAATGCAGGATGTGAGTGTAATATTAACAAAATCAGCCCGCTTGTGCTATGCTCTGCTTTTTATTTTGAATTTTGTTTGGGGGAGTTGGATCATATGTAAAACAGGAGCAACAAAAGTTCCAGCACCCATGTGTGTGTTTCCAAACAAAAAAAACAACCACCAAACTATCTATTTTTCATAGAAAAACTATAAAGCTCACCCCTATAAAGTTCACTTTCTCAAGAAAGCTTACTCACTGATGAGGATCCTACATTGAAACACTACCTGTTTGACCCTTTTATGCACTGCACACGAGATGCAAGATGAGAAGATGCCACACTTCTTGAAATGAAATTGTCCGTTACTGGAAGAAATTACAGAGATGCTGCGCTGCAGCYAGCTTTCTCACTGTGTGCATACAGGAGAGACTGTTCAAAAAAAAAATTCCTATGTGGACTTCCATTCCTCCCTGCAAAGTCCATGCAGCATGCTGAAGATGTGCAATTTGTACGAAACGTTCCTGGCACCACTTACAGATGCAGAGCATTTCGCATATCAGCATGTGCATGCCTGAGTCTGGGGCTCACTGTCATACGGCCAAAAGGCCTGTGTCTTTGGCAGGAAAGAGCAGGTAGTTCTGGAACCTGCGTGCAGCTCTCTTGCAACTGCATGCCTATTCTGAGCCAGATGCACAGATGGTTAAATCACTAGATGCTGTCCTCAGGAGCAAGGGCGCAGCCCTGAAATCTCCTTATTTTCTTTATGCTACCAATTATGGGTGGAATGCAAATAGATCTAAGTGCTCTCCAGCCTGTCTTCTTTACTGTGTTATAAAGTGCTTTTGTTTTCATYGGAAAATTCCCAGTAATGCTTATAAAGTGCTTTAACTGCTTCAGCAATATGAATTGCATCTCAAAATGTGAGGGGTGGTGGAACTGGCCAAACAGTATGTGAGCCTACTTTGTAATATAACATAAAAGAGATGCAAGGAGCTGTCTGAGCATTATTACTTGCCTTACAAGGCCAAACAGATGTAGAGAGGCAGGTCCTTATAAACACAGGTTATGATCTGACCTGCTCACAAATTCTGAACAATCCTGCTCCTGTTAAGATTAGTAACCAGAGTTTCATTGATTTAATTTGCAGCAACACTATACTGCTTTTGGAGGAAAGAATATCCCACATATATTATTTGGGGAGTAAGTGGTGTAGCAAACATTTATTTCAACCTAATTTCTTAAACTGACTTATTTCCTAATTGAAAATTTCCTTTAAATGTTAGGATTAACACAATTACACTCCTTCAAATTGCTAACTATTCGTTTAATCATTAAAAGCCACCTTTTTAGGATATGACTTTTCTCACTGAAGTAAACCTTTTCTCCCAGAACAACAAAATAGAACTATCAAATGAACTTTTTGCCATCTTCACCCTCATAATTCAAACAAACACTTAGCCATTCCTTTAAAAAAAGTTATACTCAATAAAAAGAGTTTGTGGTAAAAAGAGGAAATGAATACAATATTCGGGTATTTGTGTGTAAGCTGCTCCTTTAACATATTCATCTTTTGATACTCTTATTCTTTTTGATAATCTGCACAGTTAAAGAGGCAAAAGTTTTCAGGTGTAAACAACTAAAATCAGAGATTTTAAATSTTACTGAAGCACACTGTTCTTTGGTGGTCAGAATTTCAGAGCTGGGACCTAAATTTTTCTTTACCCCAAAGGCACTAGAAGTCAATTTGTGAAGGTGTGCATTTCTGCACTGGAAATGGCCAGACACTGGTGTCTTTGAAATGCAACTGCTGAAGATTGTAATGATGGTGTTGAAAGTTGGTTACGGCTGTGTCTTTTCACTTGCATGACTTGCTAGGAGAATACAGTTAAAGGGATTACTGAGCCATAATGACCAATTCTGTCACCAGTATATTCTCAAGATTTCAAAGAAATTCCTGCTTTCCCTTTGGCCGTTAAGATACTTGAGGTTTTAACATGTCCTCCTCAAGGATAGGTAAAAATGGAAAACAACTTATAGAATAGCAGGTTCTTTGATTATTCTTACTTTTTTTTTTGTAAAAGATGGTTTTACAACTTTATCTAGATTGAAAATGTTTAAACTGCATGATATGTCACTATCTTGTATCATCATTTCAGAGGCTTTAACATGATGCAAGGACAAGTGTTCTCTTAGTATCAGAGAAACTCACAGAATATAATGCATCCATTTTATATTTAGTAGTTCCAACAAAATACATGAAGTATTATAATGCAGTTATTTAAAGGACACATTCCATGATTAACTGTGTTTTAGCCTTACAGCAAGGTATAAAGTTGCAACAATATCCAGTAAGCTCACTGGGATCACAAAAGTTTCATTTCTCTCATGACTAAAATTTGGTTCAAAAAATGTAAGATCCAGTTAAGCATGAACTAAAATGCCTAACTTCCTTTGAGTCTCGGTATTTGTGTTAGTTGAGAAGATTAAAAGTTCAGCTTTAAGATAGGGCCATCATGTATAAAACGCCATTGGATTTGTAGTGATAATTGTACAATTGCACAGACCAAATCTTGGCAGGTGGAGAATGTGTTGGCTCTAATACTCAAGAAGATGTTGAAGAGTAGCACATGGTAAATATTGTGGCTGTTACACTTTCTGCTTGGAGATATTAGTATTTTAGAAAAAGGAAGAGACCAAACCCAGCAGAACTTACCCCAGGTTCTCTTAGGCTCAGATCAATGACCTATAGTTTGAAATGATCTAAAAAAAGTACGTACTTTTTTCCCTTTCTGCTTTGCCTATATATAAGTATAGGAAATATATAGGGAAGCCAAAATAAACTCTAAGAATGACATTTTCTAATCATATTGGTTCTCAAGAGTTTTCCTTTGGGAAGATTAGAGTTAAGAAAAAAAATACTGTACTGCTCTAACTTCAAGTTACAAAACAATGGCAGAATTTTTTTACTTTAGAGTCAAATACAGGTCATTAAAATGAACAGAATGCAATTTCTGTAACCTTGTACAGTAAAAAGCAAGCAACATGAATATGGCCACAGGCATAAAAATGAAGCTCAGATGCAAAAATAATATGTTGATTGTGCGTTACTGCACAAAGAAAACTAGTAATCTCAGTCAAAACTATGCAGTATGCAGAGATTCAGAACATTCAGAAGCAATCTGGTATCACAATACAAGACAGCTTGCTTTACAGTCTAAACAAGACAAGAACATTTTCTAAACTTTTATCAGGAAGCAGTATTTCAAAATAAAGCTGATTAAAACAGCTCTTGCTTAAGCTTTTCATGAAAATAGTACAATTTTAGTGGCCTGACTGGACTCCTGACTGATACAGGAAGCCTTGACAGCAAAGAGGAAACAGAAGGCACCAAATTACAGTCCATGAAGAATATGGTGGCAAAACCTCCTGACCAAAAGAGAATGTTTTGCTTTTCAGAGTATTTTGCTCTCATGTGCGCTTTTATTTATGACCAAAAAGTTGATTAAAATAACTAGTCATTCTTATTTAAAAATTAGTTTTTTGTTTCTAACAGATGTGTTGTCACAGAAAAATTGTATTACTGTCTTTCTTATTTGAACTATAGTCTGTACAGTTTATATAGAGCGAGGTCTACATGCCTAACAAGCCTAATATCTTTATTTTCTTGTTGGTCAATATATAAGCATTATGATTTTTTTTCCAGTTTTCAAGGAAGTATTTAGTTTGAGAAAGAAATTTCAACTGGCAGAATCCTAGCTGCTAATCTTACGATAAGACTCCATTGATAGAAAAGGAGGATCATATAAAGACAGGTTTTCCCATGTACATCCAGAACCAGGTAGGTCCTTGGTGACTGTATTTTCTGTGTCAGTTTTGAGACATAAGAGTTTGCTAAAACTTGGTTTTCATTGATACTGAAAGCACCACTCTATGAATGGCGCTTTCCATTTAAACACAGTGTGGGGTCACAGACTGGCTCTGTAATCATTAAGAAAATGGGCGAAGCAAATACAGGCAACTGCTTGTGTTACAACAGCCACTGCTGTGTTTCAAGTATGTTATGTTACAACAAC
Organism: Apteryx rowi; assembly: GCF_003343035.1. Lineage (NCBI taxonomy): Eukaryota > Metazoa > Chordata > Aves > Apterygiformes > Apterygidae > Apteryx > Apteryx rowi. The sequence goes on from NW_020451083.1 coordinate 222,301, forward strand.
TGGTGACATATAAAGTTGTTTCACCACTATTTCGAGGACAGTAACTTGAGCTAAACATAGCAGAGAAGACAAATACGTTGTCGTAACTTCTGACCTGGCTCAGAACCTTATTTTCATAACTGCTTGCCATGTTATTTCCACACTTGCAGAGAACTGAGAACCACAATTAAAGAAATGCGCAATTTGCATGGATATAAACAGGGAAAGGTGGCAACCACTAATACAAGTTCATGCCTAGAAATTTCCTTACTGAGTTGTAAAAAACAGGAGAAAAAAAATGCCTCTTCTTGTAATTATAGGATAGAAAGCAAGGAGAATTCTACAGTGAAAAAATTTAACTTACTATTTTTTCAATAGCATTTGATACTGAGATAATACTTGTATCTGCATTAATACATTTTAATAAGGATTTATTAATATTCTAGGAAATAATAGCATCAAGAGAAACATTTTAATTGATTTGTAAGTCTACCCATCTATCTCACAAGATCTCAGAGTACATCTGTTGTTGTTTCAAAATTAATTGCAGTCTAGAAACTATAAGGCAATCTTCTTATTTATTTTCTACAGAAAATCGGTCATTTGCACAAACTATTCAGAGGCATGTGAGGCAGCTTAGCATAATGAGAGCCATGGGTCTGGTGGTTTTATACCCATGTCTGTGAACATTATATTTCTGATATATCTGAAATTGTTAATATGCTGTAGATGCTATTCATATTAATACAAAAGTAAGGTAACCCTTCTTTATTTCATGATTTTTATCTTTACATTTTGTCCTTGAAGTAGAAAACATTCTCTCCCTTTTCTAGCTATAAAGTACATGATGTTTGCATTTAAATAGTTGTTTAAAGCAATTTTCTTATGGCTGTATCACGGCAGGGGGGAGAGACCAGAATGTTGTTTTTACATCTCTTATAGATCATTAACCTTTCACAGGTGAAGTGGACTGCAATGTCCACATTGTGTTGCGATACAGAAGTACTATGGTAATGCTGTCAAAATTCGCTTGGAACACAAATGTCAAGGATACTTTACATATACTTAGCACTCAGAATTCTCCCTGGGATATTTTTGCCTGACTTACCTTTAGGTAACACCTTGAACCAGCTCCAAATGTATTCAGATTACCACCTGTGGGAAAGCATTATATTGACATACCTAGTAATCCTCTGCTATCCATGCTAGTACCATACCTCCTTCCTGATATGTTCACAGAATATAATATACCTATTACTTGGTTTAGACAATAACAGATTACCAGTAATAATCCATCTTCTCAGTATTGTTTAACAGTTCCCAAAAGATCAAATATTTCCCTAAAATCTTTCCTTGTTCAGTGAACAAGTTATACAATAGTATTTATCATTAGCAATAAAGAGTTGGATAATAAACTTTCCAAAAATATATCATTCGTGCTTTTAGATCCACTGAGAAAGAGAACTCCTTTCCAAAAAATATTTTTAGGAAAGCTACTCTGTATCTAAAAATATCCTGTATTTACTTATGGGTAGGGACAGAAAGAACATGGAGAATACGTACATTGCTGTTTATGAAAGTAAGATAGACAATGAGTTTCCAGTAAAATATTATTAGAAACGCACCAAGTCAAAAATACAGTAATAAAACAGTAAATACAACTCTACCACCTGTCCAGTTATGAGTAGGGGCTACAAAGCTTAGCTCCACTCTACAGCCCAGGAGCCAATGGGAGAGTTTCAATTCCCATCTCAAGGCATTCTACATTTCAGCTGCTGAACATTCAAAAGACTTGTATCTAAAGTGCATGAGTGTGAAAGCCAGAGGGAAAGTTTAATAAAAGGATCAAATCTTTAGCAGAACAGGCAAGGAAATTCAAAAAACACTAGGCCAAATTCTGGCTTTGTTACTCAGGTGTATAATCCACCCCCAGCGTAAAAGAAACGGGATGCAAAAAGCATAAAGATTTGCCAAGCCTCATCCTAACACTGCCCACCTCCACTGTGAGATTCAAACGTATCACAGTACACTGACCAAATCAGTCTGACTTTAAGTAAACTCTGCATACTGTATGTAACCTATTTTGTCAAAATATCATGGATAAGAGCTTACGTATGGTATTTCCTTTCATAAATGTGACTACAAAATAATTCATAGCAACACCTCTAAGATTAATAATATTCAGATGATGTTAAAATAAATACAGATATGCCTAATGCTCTTGTTGGATGTCTTTATCCATATAATTTCCTGATAAATAGATTAATTAGTTTACAGCACTTATAGATCCCTCTAAGACAATTATGGAAGCAACCCAAAGTAACAACTAATCCTGGTATTTTCACATTTCCTCAAAACCAAAATAATCAGCCGTGTCAAAGTGTTCTAACAACTCAGATTTATCAGATTTGCTAATAGCATCTTAATTACTTCACCAAGAGTAAAGATACTGCCAGAAGGCATTCACCAGCCTCGTGATTGCTCTCCCCAACACAGTCCGACCCTCACCTCGTGCCTTCCTCAGGGCTCACTGCGCCTTGCCATCGGTGTGGCGCCCTGAGGCCTGTCCCTGTGCCCTCCCAGCACCCAGCACAGGGTCCACCTCTTGCCTCCCCGCCTGGCGCGTCTCCTCACCTCCCCGTGGCCACATGCCCCACGTCGCCTCACCTCCCCACCTGGCGTGTCTCCTCACCTCCCCACGGCCGCGCGCCCCGCCTCACCTCACCTCACCTCCCCGCCTCGCCTCACCTCACCTCCCTGCCTGGCGCGTCACCTCACCTCCCCGCGTCTCCTCACCTCCCCGCGGCCGCGCGCCCCGCGTCTCCTCACCTCCCCGCGGCCGCGCGCCCCGCGTCTCCTCACCTCCCCGCCTGGCGCGTCGCCTCGCCTCCGGCACCCTCTCAGGGAGCTCCACAGACCTGAAGACTCCTGTTGTCCGCCATTGAGTGGGCACCGCTTCACACCCTGCAAACAATGACATGGAGAGACCTTTTCCAGAGGAAATACGGCTTGGCCAGATAGAGATTAATACTTATCTATTTGCAAGAAAAACACTTTCTAGTGTTCTGTCGCAAGCACCGTTCGRTGGCTAAGGGTGGGGAGGAGGCTGAAAGCTTCCTGCCACCCGTGTACTCTCTCATGGGCCCCAGAGCAGCTCACACTGAAGGAAATTCGTGCTGTTTTCTCTGGGATTGCTCTGGTTAGGCAACTTTGAAAACCCGWCTGACCATAAAGAAAAACCCACAAAAAACACACATGATTACCTTAAAAAGGAAAAGCTAGAAAGTGTCCCAGTCTTACCTGGGTGCTTCCTGCTCCTGCTGCACCCCGAGGCGAGGGCCTCCCTCAGCGCTGCACCATTTCCACCCCGGTTTGGGGGTAAAGCACCGTCCTGCCGCGGGGAAGCAGCAGCATGGAGGTAGGGCTGCCCCGTCCTCGTGCTTCGGAGGGAGGGAGGACGAGTCGGGGCTCGGTGCGTTTCCCGGGGGAAGGGGGGAGCCGGCCCTGGAGGTCGGGAGGAGGAGGAAGGAGGGGAAAGACCTAGAGCCGCTGAGGGGAGCGGCTCAGGAAATGGCGGCCGCGGCCTTCGACGCGACGCGACGTGCTGCGCTGCTCTGCGCTTCGCCTCGCCTTGCCTCGCCTCATCG
>NW_020451083.1:226078-316285 GCF_003343035.1 Apteryx rowi
CCGGGGGCGGCCGCGAGCAGAAAGTTCTGGAAACGACTGACCTCGGCCCGTGTTGGGCCCAGCGGCTTGGGCCGGGAGGTAACATGAAGTAGCGGAACAGGGTGGTTGTGCTACACGTGGCCTGGTTGGGGGGAGGGGAGCACGGGGATCGTGAGGTGACTGTCCTTCGGGTCAGGCGGTTTTCTGAAATGGCTGTGAAAAATGGCGAAGAACCTCCGTTTGGGGAGCGCGCTGTCCCGCGCGCAGGCTGCTCGCCCTCGAGAACATGGTGCTTTCACTCATTTTTAATCTAGCACGCAACCTTTAAGTGGGGTCAAAATCAGGTAAACTAACTAATATTTTATAAGCTTTTAAAAGTGTTTTTGTATGCTGGAGAATGCATTCCTCCGCATCATTTCCTGACATCAGTATATGCTATTGAAACAGGTAAGTGTAATATGCAATAAATAAATGAACAGGTAAGCATAATATTGCAATAAATAAATGTACTGTAGGCTATTCCTTCCTTAATTCCTAATTAGTGCTTAGAAAATACTGTTTTGTTTTGCTTTAAGAGGATATTTAACAAGTATCATTTGGTTGTGCTCAATTTCTTTTGCATTTGTTTTGGTGACTATTTGAAGTACTGAGTTTTATTAGCATAAATGTTTTGGAAAGTGAATTTTCAACTTACCTGGGCAGGAATTTACCAAAGCAAAAATTAAATTTACAAATGCAAACATTCACCCAGGAAGTGCTTCTGTATTTATTCAATTAGTGTACAAATAACCACATATATTACTTGACTGATAGCAACGAGGCAAGAAGCCTAGATTTTCAAAAGGTTGTAGACAAACTATGGAGGTCTAAAATTACGTTTGGAGAGTAAATGCAAATATTAAATGCAGAAATGAATCTGTTTGTGATTTGTGACAAGCAAGAAAAAAGCTACAGTTTTCAAATAAATTATTCATGGTGCATGAGTCACTGTATGTCTGATGTTAATTTAACCTTGAGATGCTTTTATTGTGATCTAGAGAAGTTATAATCCTATGCCCTCTACAAACACATTGGAGTTTGGAAATATCACTATTCCTGCTTCATCTCTGAACTCCTTCTGCCATTTTCATATAAAGAGAAACTGTAACAGATATTCAGGAGTGTATATACACTTATTTTGCACAAAACCAAAATTACCCAATTCCCCCATTAGTATGAGAACCACAGTTTTTGTACTAGTTGTGATTTTCCTCTTTTTGAAGCTAGTAAAAATTGAAATTTAGGAAGTGGTTTCATGCGCTGTTCCTTGAATGAATATAGTGAAATTGTATCATTACATTGGTTCATTAAAGTGCTTGTATTTTATCTTCTCTTCATTTTGACCCTCCACCCACATTTATATTCTGAGACAAGCACTGAATGCTTTGCATAATACATCACATAGGCAAGAGGTCTTCCATTTTAAGCAGCTTAATGCAGCTGTTGGTTTGCTTTATAAACCAGTGCAAATATGCAGGAAATGGTATATCGATCTTTTATTTTATAGTCAGCTAATATTAATTTTAGTATCTCTTGTTTACTTTTTAGTAAGTCTAATGCAGTCTGCATTAGATGTTACTGATATGATGCATGTATTTTTAAAAAGGGTTTCATTAGAGTTGGGCATCTTTTTTTTTTTAACAAGGCAATTTTTAAAAGAATTTGTTTAGAATTGTGCATATCAGCAAAGCATTGTATGTGTATTGATTCTTAGGTCTACAATTTGTATTATATCTAAGTTGAATCTTGAATTTGAGTGGTACCCACATGGTATGGGTAATTCCTGATGGAGCTTTTATTCATTTTTTTCCCAAGATTTTGACTTTGTAGCCCATTCGAAACTTATGATGGAAAAGATGATTCCCAGATTCTGTTTTGGAGTTCTTACTTGCCTGTTTTCTTATCTGAATAAACTATGAATCTTCAGAGATCTGATGAATTTTCAGATACTAGTTGCTAGGTGAGTGCCAGGATAAATTCTGTAGCTTTGTAAATGATTTCTGTATGATACGTAAATATTTTAGTGTTCTTCTATATGCAGACAACATGCTTCGTTACAAAGATTCTTCATATTCTGAGTAACATTTCACCTATCTTATAAGTTGATTTTCTTAGTTTAGAAAGAACTATCAGTCACATACCAATCATTTGTAATATCTAAGTGCAGAATGCAGAGTGTAGGATAACAGAGTCTATCTATTGTACTTGAAAGGTTTCTGTTGTGTTGGTGAAGCTTCTTGTTTTTTCAGTGTCGCAGCACTAACATATGAAAAAGGAGCTCTTGGGTTTTTTAGTAGTTCCCCTCAAACTTTCCTCTACTAGTCTTCTGTTATTTTGCAGAATTTTATCTTATCTGATCAAGGAAATTCCTGGTGAAAACCTTTATATGAAGGAGGGTCTTTTATTTCACTCAAATCACTATCAAGTTCAGGTTCTGAGTTGTTGCTTACCAAGAAAACATGAAAAGCAAATTATTTGGTTAGCACTGGTTGCGTAAATGTTCTTCTTTATCCTGCCTCCTCCTTTTATGTCTTCAACTGAAATACAGGAAGGCTTATGTGAGGAGACCTTAATTTGCTCTCTGGGTCCCCTGTTAGCTTTAGGTCAGGCTTAAAGTACTTCTTATTACTGTTTTCCAGATCATCTCAAAGTGATATAAGCCGTTAACAACAGTATCAGTCTCTTCACTTTACGGTTTTGCTTTTTGATATCTCTGGCTGTAATTTATGCAGAGCAGTTGACAGGTCTTCAGTTACAAGAAGAATCTATTGGCAAAAATCTCTTCCTTGTAATGTATTTCATTAGACTTCCATAATATTTAAGTGTGCAAGACAACTGGGGTCTGGAATCAAACAGAAACTGGGTGTAGTGTTCTGCTATTATGATATTAGTAATTAATCTAAAAGTAAGTTATATAACGTAGATGAAAGTTGTGAGTCTTCATTTRTTCTTACTTACCCTATAGTTGGAACAAACTCCTAGAAATTTGTTGTATTAATTTATTGCTACTGTTTAAGCACAGGGTGGGTTACAGCTGTAGATTACCAGAAAATTACTGATCTGATCTGGGTTACTGTAAATTAGTCACTCATGCTGAGGAATAATAAATACATGATGAAACAGGCACACAGAGTTGCGGGATTTTCAGGAGAAAGGAAACTTTGGCCTACTAAACAACAAAACAAAATGGCAAAAGGCTTGTCTTGGCTTTGCAAGGAATATAGTCACTCTGTAGGGACTATAGGGACAGCAGGGGATGAGAAGAACTGTTTAGATAAAGGAAGTCATTGGCCCAGAGGCTGATGGATGTAAACTGGCTAAAARTTAAGAGAGAGTTCTGCGTATCAAAACAATGAGATTCTTTGGGTGGGAGCAAAGTATTACTAATTTTTAAGAAAGCACTTTCTGGAAGTGTAGTTGCCCATGTCCTGCTGTGATAGAATAAAATATTTATAATAAAATATCACCACTTGAATATTTAGGAGTATTTTGTTATGAGTGTTAGCATGATATTAATGAGTAGATATTCTAAGCAGACCAGGATAAATTCTGGATACTTTCCTTTGAATGAATTGCTGATTCATTTTGTATAGCTTAAAGTTATTTGACCTTCTCATGCTCCTGCTAATACAGCTTTCCTACTTAAAGGATAGGAAGATGTTGAAAGAGCTAGCCTGAGGTTATTACAACAGAGCAATTAAGAGTAGCACCAGATGAGCTAAAACCTGGACCATTATGTCATAAGTTGTTCGCTGATGAGAATAATTGCAACAGAAATGGTGCTTTTCCTGTATCTGAGATCGAGGGCAGCATGCCTAGGATGAGCATGACTGGGATGACTGTTAAGTGCAGAAATTTCTGAGGGCAGACAACCTCAGGTGGACACTGTCATTTCAGAAGACTGTGTCAGAGAGAGAGATAAGTAACACTAACATGGAGTGGACTGAGTGAAATGTATTTTCTGAGTTAAATAAAGATTCCAAAAGAAGTCTCATATTTCCCTCATTTAATTCCCGCATATTGTGCAGTAGTACGTTCTTTTATGATGCTCTAGTTTTATCTTTCTGAACTCTTGTCCTAGTCTCCTGTGAAGGAGGTATTTTTCCAGAATGATAACTTTGCTTCAGTGAAATTAATGGATGTTTTTTCATCTTCTTTAAGGGGGCTCATCTTTTATTATATGCATTTATACCTGATATAGGACAAAAGCTGGTTAAACATGGCTAAACAGTTCCACAAGCAAGCAATAGGTATTCTTATGAGAACAAGTCTTTTTTTGCAGGCATTTATGTCCTCTTGTGAGGTATGCTATTGAGCAAGATATACTTGAAAAAAATTATGGAAATTAGCATACAGATTAGTTATTTGTACCAGTGTTGTCATTTTGAAAAGATATTTTTAAGTATTTACACAACAAAAAATCAAACTTCTAAAAAAAAAAAAAAGTAGTTTTCCTCTGATTTTAGGTTTTGTGCTGTTGCCTAAGTAGAGCCATAAAATGTAAGTGGTAGCACAGATCATTAATAATATTGATAGTAAAAAGATTACTATTAAAAATCTTTTGCTAAGCAGTATTCAATAAACTGTTGTGATTAACAAGCAGATTAATAAAATATAACCTCTTTTTGAATGGGAAAAATGGTTAAGTTGGCCAAATAAATTATTTTATAATATACTCTTCAGCCAATGCAATTAAAACTAAACCCATTCAAGTCAATATAAATGTCATAATTAAGAGACCAATGCAAAAGCACAACTGGTTCTTTTGTAAATGATGAAGATGTGTTCTGTAGACAAAAGCATCAAAACTGTGCTTCTTGAATGATCTGCTTCTATTTTAAGATTATCTTTGTAGTCTGTACTTTCTTTTATCCTTCCAGACTGTAAATCCTCTCCATGGCCCTCTCTCTAATGACCTACTAAGAAATGGATATTACTTTCACCATGTATTGTTGGGGGGGAAGCTTACAGTAGGATATAGTAATAAGCCCCCCCCCCCCCAATGGCATTCCCTTAAGCTCAGTTTCAGCTTTTCTTACCCTGAATTTGAGTCATTGCTTAGGGTTATGTTACTAATTATGTTAGATCCTTCTGGTTGTTGTGAGAGGGTCTATTTGTGGAAGCCACCTATTCCATTGGGGTTTCAATGATGTCAAGTTGACCACACTTCCAGTTTAGCAGCCTTACAGATAGCCTCAGATTAATTGTGTTGTTCTGAGAACAGCAGTAACAGAATGCAGCTGAAGCTGTACTGCTTTATTTAAGTAGTTATTATGAGATTATTTATTGAAAAAGCTTTTTTGCATCATTAATTTAAGGGAAATTTTCTTTTCATACAGTTAACTGAGGAAAAGCAGCAAGTTCACTGAAAACAGCAAGTCCAGGTGGCCCTGTCTCTGATTGTTAAATCTTGGGTGAAATATATGCTGTCAGCCTCTGAGATTAATAGTTCTTTTTGCCATTCACTATATTTGAGAAACTCCTATTATCAGTGTAATTTGGGGAGAATTAAAACTTCTCAAGGCTTTTTTTTTTTTTTTTTTTTAATCTTATCTATATTTCGTGGTGCTCAGGTTCTTTTTAGCATCTCAAAAAGGCAGAAAAGGATTTGAAATCAGATTTACTAGACTGTGCTCTCTGTCCACATTTAGAAAATGAACATTAGGAAGTTACCATTAACTATATGGCAGATTTATCTCACTAGAATTGTGTTCAGAAATATCTGATTGACATATATCTCACATGATAATTATTCCTTATAGTCCTGTTTGTTTTTACTTCACTTGCTTTCATTAAGAAAGGATCAGTGGAAAACATTAACTGGAGATGAGAGATGCGTTAAGACTTGTTGTGGAATTTGTAATCTTACCATTATTGTGGCAAGTCTTTTATTTTACTCATTTAAACAGAAATACAATGTTGTGTCACTACTAGTTTTAAAGCAATATGTGTCTTGCCTCTGGGTGTTCTGATAGATACTGTACCACTGTAATAGATAAGCAAAGTGTCTCATGTCTTCTTTTGATGGGATAATGTCCACTTTAGTCTATAATGAGTATAGTTTTTACTTCAAGTGGTAGCCATATATTCTGAAATTTTAAATGTTTATATCTTTTTGTTCCTGTGCAACAGGAAATTGTTCCATTGGACACCAAAATACTGTATTTAACTCTTCTGGTTAGTATGAACAAGAGAAAGTTTTTGGTTGCTGTTTCAGCAAAGATTTCATGGAGACTATAGAAGTGTATGAAGTATGACAAGCCAAATTTTTTATGGAGAAAAAACTACACTAAAACAATAACAATTTGTACTCTTTTTTTTTTTTAAGCTTTAAATTTGCAATAAATGTGTTGTGGCATGGTAGGCTATCAGATGAAATTCATTAAGAGTTACAGTTCCAGCCACCTGATTGTTTTGAGTAATCTTGTCAAAATAATTACAATCTGACACTGAAATGAGCACAAATTTGTAGTACAAGAAACTTGAACAAAAAAAGCTGAGAGAACAAAAGTCCAGAATTATTACTTTAATAATTCTCGACTATAAAATCTAGCTATTTAGCCTGCTGTATCATGTTACWCTTTACTAAGTGCTAGCCTGTACTCTGCACCCCTAAATTTCTGGTCTCACCTACGGACATCTTAGCAGTAACAAGATGCTACTCTAAAGAGATTGCAAGGTATTTACAAATGACTGAAGTAATTACTAGCGCAGTGCTAATATTGTCTCAAACCCGAAGGCCTACACTAATCTTAAATATAGTGTACTGGCAGACTGGATGGAAGGCATCTACTTTTGTCCTCTGTCCCAGTAATAGAACTGAATTCAGAGACACAGTGGTAAACTATTTGAATATTTCTAAGGCTTTCTCATTCTAAATGTCTCTGCTACAAACCTGCATCRTTCTTTCTGGATGTCACTAGATCTAAAGATTGCAGATCCTGTGTTTGGGTTTCCGGACATGTACTATGCTTAATAAATTCAGTGCTTCCTGGTTTATAGAAAACAGCAGCAAATACTCAGTTCTTCCATATCAGTACCCTTAGGTTGGTATATTAAAAGGGTCTCTAGGGAATAAAATCTTCAAGTCCAGCAAGCATGTTTGAAGCTATCAGCTGCAGTGGCTATGTGCATCAGTCATCCAATATTTTTTCCCCGCGTATTGGGAAATTGCAGCTGCAGAGCTATAGTATATCCTGCTGATAATCCACTAGGGAAGTAAACTTTGATTCCCACCTCCAGTTCCTTTTGTGGGAACCTAACTGTAGTGACAATCCTGAGGAACTGTTTCAATGTTTAGTGAAGTCAATGGGAAATTTAGAAGATTTTGGATCAGGAGCATGATGACGCAGAAATACCTGGCCTTGGTGAGGATTAGAATACAGAACTTGTAATATTGAAGTATCTGGGAGACTTTGTGAGTTTTGTTTTACTTGCAAGTGTTATTCAGCATAGGGAAAACATCAGTACTAAGGGGACCAGTACAAATATTTTACTACACCTGAGAAGCTTTTATACACCAAACTGGACAAAGATGAGGAGAGAGAATATATTCAGAATGTAGGAGAGCACTGACATGCTTTGGGTGTGAGAAGTTCGTGGGAATTGAAAGAAAACCTGAGTTTTCTTGTGTAATGCATTGATAATACATACCACAATAGCAGGTAACAAAGGCAGTTTGGAGTTGGGATAGTTTTCTTTACATGCCTTTAAAGCTAATATAATATATTCCTGCATTCACTGTGAGTTTTACATGCATATGCAGAACAGATAATACTTTTCATTGTTTTGGTTACTGTCCCCTGTATGCTAGGCAAAATCGGATAAGCAGTCTAGAAGATGATGCGGTACTTGCATGCCACTTAGATTTTACAATCTCTTTTTGTTTTTGTGCTGTTCTGCAAGAAACTAAACTCTTGATGAGAGTAAAGATGATTTAGCAAAGGGCATAAAATAGGAGTTGCTTGGTCTCTGACCTTTGTATGGTATTTTAGGAAAATATTGTCTGGGATAATCTATCAAAGAGCACTTTTTCAGGATATCTGTTCTGACTATGATCTTACAGCATGAACACAAATATGCTTAAAATGTTACCCTAATAAATCCAGCTTTGCGTGTTTGAGTTTATCTTTTGCAAGGTCCCAAGAGCATTTAACTTTTTTTCTGGTGAGGGAAAGGAGCTTTTAGTGCCTACAAAAAAGTCTTCTGCAACTGGCAGATTCAGCCTCTTATTTATAATTAACAAGCTTCAGAGCTGTAACTCAAAACTTATACAGCACCACTGGTGATAGTGGTACTACTGAAAGGAGTTAACAGTACCCTGTTGATTAATACTACTCAGTGGAGAAACTGTTCCTAAATCTTGTATAAGTTAAAGCCTCCAAGAAGTTGCATTCATAATGCAAGTTGCATATTCATAATAAGTATTCCAGTGGACTTTGCTAGTGAATCCTAATTCTATCCATTCAGATACTAGTCTTTGAGCAAGCTGGAAACTAGCACTGGGGGAGGGGAATCAATTTGTTATACCTCATTTCAGACTTGGTTCTAGTATCAGATTACTTGTTTGTATTACAACAACGTGTACAAGATAGTCCCAGTTTAGATGTGTATAAAGTAGATTGCTGAGGTGTGACTCACTTAATTCAGAGCTAATCTCTAACATGGACTCACAGGAATATTGTCCTTGAAATGCCTGTTTCTCTCTACTTGCTGTAAGGCTCACCTGGACGCCTAATTTATATGTAGATATCTGTACAGAGAGGCGTGAATGCAGACACAGGACTTTCCTCTCTGTGAGCAAGATATATTGGTTGTAGAAATCTGTGTCACAGCAAGGACCTATGTTTTTAGGCAACTGATGTTTTCAGRTAGATTTGTGAGGTGCTACTTTTGTATAGGCATGCAGATAATGGTAGGACTGTCTTTTAGACTGCTCTGATGATAGATATTAGACTCCAGTGTTGGACTTTGAAGAGTAATGTGTTTTCAGATAGAGTTTGCCCAAAATTTATTTAAATATTAAATGTATCAAATTTCAGGTCAAAAAGCATTTTCTAATTATGTGCCTGTTTGAACAAAAGTGCACATGAACACACTGAAGGTTTGCATGTGCATTCCTAGAAAAGTGACTATCTGCATGTGTGCTCAGATACCCAACTACATTTGCTAAATAGGCCGCACAAAGCAGTTGTGCTGCTCCTGGTACACTAATGTGTGTTTTATTGAACTAAAAGTTCTATGTATTGGTGTTTCACTGGGAAGCTGAAAGACTGTATACAATGGCAGCAAAAAAAAAGAAAAACAATTTAAAGAAGACTTTGTTCGGTGAGCTATGAGGATATAGAATAATATAAAAGGTAATAGGTCAGGCTCTGGTTTGCGTTTTGAGCCATGACCTCTTCAGCTTATTTTATATTTTTTCAGGGTTTTTTTGGATAATACTTTGTCTCTGTTATTTCCAGTAACCCTYTTGCACTGCTAGAGGAAATAGACTTGACTGATTCCTGACTTCAGCATAACCTTTTCAATCCCATAATCTTCTCCAATTACTCCCACCGTGTCAGGTTATGAAGTGGAGCTTTGTGTTGCTTTTATACTGGGAGGGGGGAAGCAAAACAACGAAAGCGCTCTCTCTCTCTTTTCTCTCTCTCTCTTTCTCTCTCTCTCTTTTTCTTTTTTTTTTTTTTTTTTTTTTTTTTTTTAGGATTGTTGCCTTTGTTTTCAGCCTCCATAAAGTGCAGAGGTGTGTGTAGTTTGCAGGCAGTGTCTTGTCAGAACTGTAGGATGGAGATGCTGTTGCAACTGTTGGATTTTATGTGTTTTGATGTAATTGCTTACATACACGCAAATATTTAAGATATGGGTTGTTCCTTAGTTGAGTGGAATACATGGGTCTCAGTATCTGTCTGGAAACACTTCTTTCCATGGAGTGTCCTTACAACTTTATTGTTCTCCACACATTTATGAAATGCTAATCCAAACTTTGGGGAATCTTAGATGCGCTGTCTCTGATTTCTGTTTTTGCTGGGACTAGCAAATGTAATTTTTTTACCTACCTAATACCTCCCCAGGCTACAAGGAGACTACTTCTTTATATCAGAGTCAGCATATTTCTGAAGTTTAGTAATATTTCAAGGAAGCCCTGAAATAATAATTTGCTGTTAATACTGTTAACACATAATGAATATTTCATACCAAGATGAACACGGGTTCCAAATCTAAAAGATCGTGTAGTACCAAACTTTAAATTAGGAATTATTATGAAATATATTTAAATTGTATTGAAGAAGACTCTGATTAACAGCCATTAGCATTAAACTTGGCATTTTATTAAAACAGATGGCACATGCTCAATACTCAAGAAGTGCTATATCTTCCTAGAAGCATTTCTGTATGCACTTGTCTTCTTTTTTACAGAGGGATCTTCTGAATTGCTTTACAGAGAACTAAGTATCCACAAAGCCTTCCTAGTGTCAGAACAACAAACGTGTCTCCCCCAGTGACTGTTTTACCAGATGCAGCCATAGCTCCTTTAGAAGTATTTGAGGTTTGTGATTCTCTGTGGAGCTTTTTGTCAAGGTTGAACATAATTTATAATGCACTCTCTGAATCCTATCCTCTTTTTATACAACCCATTTTATACTTTCCTTGCTTTCAAAAATCTTAATTAAATTTAGGGGACAGACTGATTGCATCTGCTTGGAGGAGCGGTTGGCCTTGCGGTTGTGGCTGTGGCTCAGTCTGGTGCAAGGTGTGACTCAGTTCGGCCTCCTGGTGAAACCAGGTCTCTGCATGCTCCTGCTTTAAGAATTTGGGGCAGAGAAACTGAGCATGCAGCATCCCGAAAGCCTTGTTATCCTGGACCCAGAGGCCAGTGAGGTAACATGGGCTGTGACCTGGTCCTTAACTATAGCATGGCACAGTTTGCACAATATGCCTTTTAAGGGATCTTTTTTTGAAAAGCACATGTGATACTGTATTTTTGAAGGATGACAAGCCTTTAGGAATGAGAAAACAAGTCACCAGTGTCTGGCCATTTAACAGAACTGGTTTTATTTGTTATATCAAGTTGATGTAGCAGGTCTGCTAAATTTCTGACCAGACCATCTTGATCTTGCAGGAGGTTTTTGTGACTTGGAAGTCCATCAGACAAGAACAGTTTTTTGGGGGGGATGGAACAAAGTAATATAACACAAGTTAAACAATCAGTCACATCTRTTCATAGGCTTGTGTGTGTTGTTTGTATCTGTGTCTTGTTTCATCTCTCTTCATACTGTTTTTTCCCATCTGTTATGGGATTTGCCTACATATAGCAAAAATAACAGTTCCTATCCTGGAAGGAGAAGAGTTTTATCAGCTTTATTAGTGGTGCCAGCTTGTTTACATAGATAGGTAAGCTGAACCCAAAATTTTGGTTTTATTTCTCCCACTTCCTCAAAGGTAGTGCTGTATTTAGTTTGTCTCTACTTTTGAAAGTGTAAGTAATGGTTAGATTGCAAAAAGCTCTCGGAAGGCTGGAACTTGTGTGTTTCACCTTTTTTCTGAAGTAGAGCTTTTTACATTCATTTGAACATAATTAGGGAGAAAGTGAAATAGCATATTTTTTAAATTGATTTGCTCTGTAACCATAAAAGGTAAAATACCTTACTTGTGCTTGAATGATTTTTGAACAATGTCTCTGTAAAGGAGAATGTACCATTTTGTCTGATCTAATTATTTCAATAGCTTTTAACCTTTGAATTTCGAAAGTTTTGTAATGCTTGCTTTGGTCACAGTAACATTCACTTACTTTTTTTAAAATCTTTGAGTATCTCTGTCCTAGAACAGCATAACTTTTTTTTGTTTGGTTCTACTGCAAGATTAAAACAATACAATTTGAGAAATGTTTTGGGTAATGCTTTGTGAAAGGTGCAGTATTTTTCAGGTATGTTTTACAAAATATATGCACTTGGAAAAAATGGTATTGTCATGCCATCCCAGGTACTTTCTAGAATAGCTTTAAAACACTGTTCTTGTGGATCAGCCCCTGTCCCTAGAAGCTGAAGCAGCTGATAAAATGTGCCCTGCTATGTTTCCTGTTTTATCCTGTTTTTAAAATGAACAGTTATCAAATTATTTCACTGAAATGGTTTCTCTTGCAGGAGCAGATACACTGTTATTAAATGTCCTTTTAAATATAAAATATTCTGAAGTGAGAGCTGAGTACCTCCTGGAAGTGCTGTATATTCTCTGCTATCATTGAAGATTTTTAACATGAGTGTCCTAGCACTTTGCAGGCTCATATCTTACTTTTATTTATTGGACTAGAGGGTTCTTCACTCCCTCCTCTGCAACCATTGCTCGAACTCTGATATGTTTAAGTCCTTATTAAGGCTTTTTCTAAATCCACTTAGTAAGCTCACATGTAAATTACAGAAATTATGCTTACGCTAAAATGGTAGCACCATGTTTAGATCTAATCCACAGCAGTTTTGTAGTATTGTGGACTTATTTTATGAGGCTAATTTCAGATGCAACTTCAAAATAAACAGAAAACAACTGAATATGCTTTCTACTTCAGTAAGGATTGCATATCTTGCACTGAGACACGTTTCTCTTTGCCATAAACTTCATGCCAAATGCCAGCTATTAGTAGAACCATTGATTACTATGCACAGTTTGTTTACACAGTAAATTTAGTCATAGAAAGTATTTGGCAAAACAAGAAAGCCCCAACCATTGGTAAAGTAGGTAGATCTACTTTACCTGTTTTAGCAGGGAATTTGTTTAGCTGGACTCTGAAGCATTGGAGTATTATTTTGTATTCTCTAGAATGGGGAAGAAACCAGCTCTCCCTGTGATGAGAACTTTGGGATTTCAAATGTTTTTATTTTGCATGAGAATAAACTTGGAAAGTCCCAGATTCGGATGAGAAAGAAGGAGAGAAAGGAAAAGAGTACCTAAAAATAGCTCGGGTAATCAGTCACTGAGTTTTACCTGTGGGATGTGGGAGGTGCAGGTTCAAGGCCATGGCTTGAATCAAGAGTGACAGAGACTTGAACCTGAATTTACTTAATTTCAGGTGAATGCTCATTTCCTCGAGCTTTTAGCTGTTTTGAAGCTAATCTTTGTCACTTTCTTATGCTGGTGTTACATTTGTATAAACTCAGAATCATTGGCATAGAGTTAAAATTACATCCTTGCACTTCAGAAATACAGGCCAAGAGAAACAGTCTTTTCATTTATCTGTAGAATTCATTGACAAAAAATAGGAAATGTTGCCTGAGCTCTTCTGAAAACCTCTCTAGTATACCCAAAACGAAAGTTGCATTTCCTCACCTGCACAAGCAAAATATGGAAAAATGACCTTAAAGAATATATGAAGCTTTAATAAAGACCTTTGCCAGATGTCTCCATCAAACATAGAAGTGGCCCAGTCATTGAAAGGTATTGGGTAACTTGCATAGATGCAGCAGAGGCTCTACGTGAGCAAAGGCAGACTCTGCATCTTCTGCCAGTTGCTGTAGCAGAAATCTTTTACTGCATCAGTGACTGAATAAAATTAGTTTCTCTATCTCACAGCTATGAGTACTCCATTCTTGTCTGCTCTGTGTGTAGGCGCATTAGGAAAGAAGGATTTGCTCTGAGCTACAGTTCAGAAGTATAAACTTTGTTTTTTATCTTCATCCTTTTAGTATTAGGCTGGCTTCTACTGTAAGTACCTGCTCTAAAGCCACATGCACACTGGAAAAGGTTCAGTGTGCAGAACAGGTCCACGAAGTATTATGCAGAACCTGATATCCCAGATATGAGAAATAAGGAGATCTAGATGCATCAATGAAACATAATCCAACAGAAGAATTTTTGCTTTTAATTCTAAATTAAAACAGGAGAAAGTCCCCTTAAAGACAAGTTAAGTTTTTTAACATGCAGGTGGAGAATTGCATCTGGAAGAATGACTTTGTCATTTTCTGATGARCTGTAACAAGTGATTGTTTTGAGTAAAATGGATAGATGATATTTTACCGTTAGAAGTAGGGTGTGACCTCTTAGACTYACGAATTCTATTGAATAAAGCCTTGCCTTTAATTTTTTTTTTGAAGATGTCTGCTTTTATTTGTAAGTATACACTGTGTAAAGGTATTTAGATGAGTGTGTCTTTATTTCATCAGGAATGACTCAAATTCAATAAAGAGAAAAGTAATTCAATCTTTTTTTGCCAGATTTACCTACCTAATGATTGTAACATTTTATTTATGTTTTTTAGAAGTCAACAAGTATACTCCTTAGGTGAAAAAGAAATAATGAAAACTGTTTCAGGAATATACACTTAAATGTTGTTCATTACTGCTAGTGGTAAGATTACTGAGAATTGGAAGTAGAGGCAGCAAAGTAAACATTTCATATTCCAAGGCATTAGGTGTCAAGTAGATAAATGGAAATTCAAATTAAACCTGTTAGCAGTGCTTCAACTTTAAAATGTTCATATATAGGAAAGTTTTGTATTATTACCTTGAAATTCTATATAAAAATTACATCTTTTGAAGAACAGCTTGATATTCATATGGTTGGCATATAACTGGAACTATTAAATGGGAATTGGTCTACTAGTTTTAGATGGGGGATGACTGGAGAAGGTTTCTCTTTAAGCAGATGTTTTTGTGCACTAAAATAAACACAGCCCTGTATATGAACTAATAAGATTTGCTGTGTTATTTAAAAGCAATGCCGATCATTCTTAACAAAAAAAGTCACTTTCCCTGTGAATACAATGTAGCTATAAAAACTAGGCTGAGTTCATAAGTGGAAAACTTTATAGTCTCATGAAGGCCTCTATGTAGCATATAAATATACTGTATTTGATTGAAAAATCATCATAATAAATCAGGTTAAATAGAAAATCCCTCATAAAGAATCAACAGAAATGTTATTGCACAAAGATTTTATTTGAAGATTACAATCACTTTTGTCTATTCTAAATTTTATAGATACAGCATATTACAATACCTTCTTGTGCAATGACAAAAAATAAGCAAGCTTAATACTTTTTTTTAGGAACAGCAGTTTTGTACATCTTGATTTAGCAGGAAGGACTCATCTGTTTCCGTAAATTATGTAACTTCGAGTTGCTTCTTTTAAAATCTGGCTGGCAATAGAAGTGCCAGCTCATTGAGGCCAAAGTGTAGTTTCTGCTCACTGATGGTAAGAGGTGGCTGGCAGCACGTGGAATCAGATAGGGTGGGGACAGGCTGAATGTCAGGATCGTAATGTGAGGAATGGTAACAAGTCATTGAAAGCAATGGCTTGCAAAAATTTCACTTGGTTACTTTGTGTGGTTCATTTTCTGCCATCTGCTCTAAGACATCAAAACAATAAGATGAAACATGAAATTGTCTGCATATCTCATTTGCATAATGAGGATGTAGATACAGTTTTGCTGGCTGGCTTTTCAGTTTGGTCCAAAACAGGTTGTTTAACTTGTTGCCGGCCAGTTCATATGACGTTAGCACATGACTGAAACATAAATCAAACCAATAGTCAAATCTAGGAACTAGGGGCTAAGAATAAAACCCTTGAAGCAGGTAAAGAGGGACAATTTGAAACATGCCATATTTAGTTTCCTTCTGTTTGCTCAAATAATCCTCTGCACAACAGCTTAATTACTGATACTTTAAGTCCATTATGTAGCAAAAGTTTATTGTCAATCTGTGAGAATGAGTGAAAACAATTTACAGAGGGTTGTCCAGAGATGAGCAGAGATATTGTCAGAAATCCAATTCAGTATTACTGGAAATTAAGTTCTGGAGCAAACTGAAACTTGTTCCGCAGACTACCTGGGGCTGGAATTGTCAGGGGTTAGTCTTAACAGAGGAGAAAAGATGAGCTAATGTCAGTCAAGAAACATCCTTCCTCATGCCTGAGGGTTGGTTGGAGCGATGATCACAGCGTATGTTTGTTTGACTTGTATGTTTGCTTAAGGAAGAAAAAAAAAATCCATGAGATTTTTATCCCTTAATGGCTGTTCAGAAAAAGGAGTTGAGAATGGAAATTCTGTATCATTTCTCAAAATCACTTTAAAACCTCTGGTTGCAGCTGTGGATCCAGATAGTCAAAGAACAAACGTGTTTTAACCATCCTGTTCATGCATCTATGTGAGTATGCTCTATGGTATATTGCTCATGCATTTCACTTTCTCTCCTGAGGTGTTTGCATACCGCCACTTCATTCTGACTCCTTCAGGGTGAGACTAAGCTTGAAATGCTTAAAGTGTAGTCAGTTGTTTAAAAAGAAGGCGTTTGGTTTTAAAAACTTCATTTTGCTTGCTTGGTTATCTTTTTCCACAATTAGTATTTTGACAGTAGGGTGGTGATAGCCTGTTAAGCCACGCACCGCAAGGTGGCGCTGATGGTTTGTCAGGATTGTCTCTTCTGGGACTGGCTCTAGACATCTTTCTGGAAATCCGATCACACACAAAAGGCCTGAACTAAATAACTCCCTTCGACCTCCCTGGGAAATACCTGTATTGTGCAACAGGCAAATAGACTCTGAGGTGTGCACGCATTGTCACATAATATATGAAACTACGGGATGAGAGATCCCAGGGTATTCTCAGCTTGATGCATGACTTCAGGAGTGCATACAGGGAGGCTAGTGGAATATCTGTGAAGGAGGAGATCTGGACTTCACTTGAGTCTTGGTAGATTTCAGCTGTGCTTCTGTGGTAATGCTTTCTTCACTGAGGATTATGAAGAAAGCTGTACGCGCCACCAATCTTACTATTTTTTTCTTTCTCTTTCAAAATGGTCAAAACAAAACCAAAAGTATTTTGAGTCAATTTGAATTAAGAGGCTGCTGGACAGTGTCTTTGCAGATTTCTGTCCCCTTCAGTCACTTTCTCCATGCAGGACTGATCAGTTAATTTCACACCTTCAGACACTTAGGGCACAGTCTGTTTGAATTACTCTCCCTTGTAATTATATTTCATTTTATTGATTGGATTTCTCCTTACAAGTTCATATGAGGAAAACACAAAATAGTCTTGTAGCCTTCCTTAGTTATCTGATCTTTTCCGCCTCCAGCGTGCATCTTCCTTGTGTTAGGATCAGTCTTACTTTACAATGGAATTGTACTGGGCCTTTAAAGATGTTTATTTAAGGAGCTGCCAGCGTCCTGGAATAGCTCACTTCCAGTTCTCCCCTTTACTGAGAGCTGCCTTCCTGAAATGCAAATGGTTTTTATTTTGGTGTTGTTCTCTCTTTCAGTTTTTAGAAATGTGAAATGTATTATTATTTTGTGGTCACTGTTGTTTGAGTTCCTGCTGCCTTGGCATCCTCAACCTGTTCCTTGTACTCAGCTTGGGGTCAAAAGGAGCTTCCTTTTCCCTATCATCTGTGTCAAAAAACAGGCACTCATGGGATTCAAGAATCTGCTGGCTAGTCAGTGTCCTGCTGTATTGCTTTCCCAGCAGCTACCGGCAGAGTTAAAATTTTTCGTTATTGCCAGATCTTATGAGAAAGACCCTGCCCACTGTATTTTTCTGGTTGTAGGATCTCTTGTGTACCCTTATCACTGATTGCCTCTGTTCTTTTCCTGTTTTATGCCCCTACTTAGGTCTGTATCTGTTGAAAATCCCTATCTCTTTAGTCTGGGCCTCAGAGCAAGCGTATTCATCTTTTACATGTTGTTTTTCTTCCCTGTCCCTTCTGAACAAGCTGTGTCTTTTTATATTAATTTTCTGCTAGTATAAATTATCCTGAGCCTCTATTATCCTAATTAATTAATAACTTTAATCATATGTTAAGGTATCTAGCTTATACTTCCTGTATTTGGTATTTGCACATCTAAGACACTTCCGTTTTCCTACTTTCCGTCCCTTTTGTAATCCTATTATGGAGACTTATTCCCCTTCTCCTTCCTTTCTGAAGACTCCAAATTATTGTGACTTACTTCAACTGCAGTTCTTTTTTATCGGCCCTATTTAGACAAACATATTTAGACTTTCAGATTCCCGAGTTGGTATGTATGGAAAACTGGAATTCATGAATGTATTCAAGGCACCATAGCTCATGCTAGCCCCACGAATTCTGCTGATTTCCATCTATTCATGTTGAGAAGGAAGCTAAAAGAGACAAAACCTTACAGGAGATACCAAAAGCCTGTCAAGAAATAACCTTCAGCTAGCAGACCTTATTTGCTATCCAAGCCAGTCCAAAACAGTTACATTACTTTGTTCAGCACAGAACAGAAGAAGTAATGGGCTTAGGCTGGGGAAAAAAAGACAAATTTAGATTAAACGTTATGATAGACTTTCTGAGGAGAATGAAGCAATGGACTAGAGCAGTATTTTGGAGTCTTTGCTACTGAAGGCCTGTAGGAAAGGTTAGACAAACATTTGTCAAAGAGAATGCATTTTCAGAGATTTTTGGCCTTGGAGCACAGTCACCCCTTGATGTTTGTCCCAACCTTTTGATTCAGTCTTCTGTGACTGGTGGCTGCTGCTTAAGTGAAAAAGTTTAAAGTGAAAAGTAATTCAATACCTGATCTTAATAATATAATAAGACTAGCAGTGCTTTGCAGTGGTGCTACTACATACTTTCCAATCTGCCTGGTAGTTAGTGCCGATGGTACGTCGGAAGCACTGAATGCTCTTACTCTCCTATCTGCACTAGAAAGCTGTGCTTCACGTTCTGTGCCTTGTAAGCAAGGATAAAGGGACTTACCTAGACCAGAGTAGTACGCATATGCAAGGACATATATGCAGAAGGATGGACAGACAGCGTTTGACAGAGATGAGCAAAGGAGCTCATAGGGTGTTCCTTGTCAACTTGGCATTATGCTAATATCATCATGCTATTCAGTGACTTAGTCTACTGGATCCAAAAGATATGGCCATGTTACACTGCGTGTTGTTTGCTCATCTCTTCTTACTTATTCATAACAAACTTGCACACTTCTGAGAGTTTGCTACTCTGCTAATACTCTGGAGAAAGGAGAAAATTCTGCTTGGCCTTGGCTGATTTCCTCCCCAATGCTTTCTGGTTCTGCTAACCAGATAGGATTTTGTGTGTTGTCTTTGAGGTTGCAGAATGATGCCTTATATACAGTGACTGTGAGATCTGACCACGATACTGCGTTTTGTTATGTAAGAGTTGAGGGATGCACCTATGAAGATTTAATCTGTGTAAGATCAGTAAGAGGGTCAGTAAAAGTTTTGTAATCTATTTTTGTCTTTTTATTCTTTTGAAAGACCAGTTATCATACGCTTACTTGTTATTCACTAAGTGGCATGTTTTATGGACAATATGTACATAGATATATGAAGATCTGTGCATGCAGGTGAAAAGAATTAATTGCTGCAGATTGGAGATGCTGGTGTAACGGATTTCAGGTAGTAAAGCAGCATTGGCTGATGTAATAAAATGCAATTTGAGGAAGAATGAGTCCAACAGAGGATACAGATTCACATGGAGATTTTCCCCTCCCCCACTTTGTAACTTTTTTTATTTTGTTAATTGTTGTACTGCTGTGAAGGAGAGACAAAAGATTGTTTCTTATGGGGACACTGTAAGGGAAAAGGTATGAGGAGAAAGAGATGCCTTCAGGTACCCTTTGTCTGTGTCAAGCCCGTAACAGCTGCACTGGACTCATTAACATCTCTGACTACCTGGAGTAAAAATCTCCCAAGTAAGTGTTGTAGCCTCATCACTAGAGGGGCATGCAGCCCCTCAGCCTGGGCTACGCAGAGGGAAGAACCTGCTGTATAGTGGGGATGTTCAGTGCCACATGGTACTCTGCAGTGATCTTTTAAATCTATGTGAGAAAGGCAGAGTCTTGCTTGAGGGTAGCAGCCTCAAAGCGGTCTGTTTGGCATTTCACCCCCACTCTTTCTTTTTTGAAGTATTCCTCAGAAGCTCGTAAGTATTTACAGCTTTTGGATTTAGATCTTATTTGCTGTAAACTTACAAATGGTTGGAAAATGCTTTTTGATAAGAAACAGAGGATGTTTATTAACTATGAACTGAGCTCTCGAGATCTTACAGCTAGTACATACTGTTGCTTTCCTGTGTGGAAGGAAATGTGACTGCAGAAGAATATTAGAATTCTGCTGAGATTGTTGAACCTCATAATTAATGTGGAAAATACTAGATATTCATGTCCTAGAAATACTGCACCTGAGCATCTTATAAACAACATCAGTCTCAAAGCTGGTTAAGCCTTGTATGCTGTTTTCTTTAGTGACAAGCAGATCTTCAGCCTTACACAACAAAACGTATAAGATCTGTGTGATAAGAATTAATCTGAACTCTGAAGATTTAAGGCTTAATTATAATTCTGTTCCAAGGCAACGGACTGTGTGAACTACTGTTACTAAACTGTACTGTGTAAACACTGCATACTGATGGAGTTTGCTTGTCAACTCCAGTGGCATTTTTGTGCACTAAGCTTGTCTTTCTGTCAGCTGAGTGCATCATGGGAAAAGATGAGTATCTCAAGGGGGTGTGATCTGCATTTTTAAAAAGAAAGTCAAGCTCAAAGGTACCACAAAAGGACTCTGGCACATTACTTTGCTCAACAGATAGCTGGTTTACCTGCTGTGAATTTTGCATGCTCTTTAGGTGATGGCATACATTTATGTTGCTAAAACTCTGACTGAATATACCCATTTTTATATTTCATGTAGCAATCAGTAAAAAATCATGATGCAATATTATAGCACAGGAAGAAGCAGTATTTTAGCATAGGAAACGGTCACTAAGTCCAAAGGATTCTGAAAAGTTACATTTCTATTCCAATACTTGATTTCCTTTGTGCCCCTCAAACTTTAGATTAGTGTAATGTAACTCCTCCCAAATAAAGCGTATAGCTTGACTCATCGCAGATCTCTTAGTACAGCTAGTGCAATAGCAAACTTTAGACTAGAACAGTCAAACAAGAGGAAATAAAAGACCCAAGAAAACTGCTGTTCACAAGTTAGAACAGTAGATTACTATGCTCAGAATCAAGAAGAAAGGGCAAGTGAACATCAGGCCTTGATCAAAAATATTCCTTGAGAGCTGAAAGCTGATGAAACAGAATGATATGGGACTAGCAGTGAAACAGAGAGGAATGATACTAAGATGCTTCCTTAGGAAAAGACAGACCTAATACAGCTGCTGCTTAATTCAGCGACAAAAATTCTTTATAACTCCGTTGGAGGTAAGAGGTCTAGTGTGTGCGTTTAGGGTTGCGCCGAAGGTGTGTAATTGGTCTATTCCAGTGCACTTGATGATGAAAGTGCATTGAAGATGAATGCACTGGTGATGCAAAAAGGTACCTCTTAATTTTGCTTACAGTAGGAGAAAGTAAGAACGTTTGCGCCTTGAGTTAAAGAAGCCACTGTCAGGTTGCATATGGGACTTTTGGCAGCAATAAATTATCTTTCTGCTGGTAGAAACATGCAATATGAAGTGGCACCAAGTTGTCGTAGATGACTGTTCATTCACAGAAATACAGAGAAACAGTTATTCTTGCTTTTGATATTCTTTCTTTTGATACTACTTGCATTGGCATTAACAGCTGCTGTATTTTTTTTTTTCCTAATAATTATTACCGAGTGATACTTGAGGGAAATTTTGTGCTAAACTTTGATTTAGGGAATGAACATTGTATTTTCTGCTGAAAAATGTTTCCTTTTTCATGGGATAAAAAACTGCAGGTATCTGTCACAAACTAATAAAACTTCGTCACCTATAGAACACTGCACAGTAGAAAAGCAATTGTGATCTTGTTCCTGGGAATAAGAACCATGTCACACTACACCTGTAGTAGCAGTTGAATATCTAAATCCACTCTGTTTACTCTTATAGCCAACTAATATTCTGTTTAGACTTTCTAACACATAAATATTACAGGTCAAATCCTCATTTTGACACCAGTTTTACCCAGTTGAGGCCTGATGCATATATATATTTTTTTCCTTCACATAATTAACTGGAGCATTCATTTCTGCAGGTCAAAAGACAGCACTGCTGATCTGCAGTGGTTTGAATTATGTTTATTCATATTTTAAAAACTCTCTTAATTAACAGGACATTCATTCCTAAATTTAGAACTCCTAAATTTTAATGCTAATCAAAACAAAATCATTATACTAAAAGGTAAACTGTAGCAGTTCCTGTGAGGAAAAAAAGTGTTGAGGAAAACTGATGATGCTGCACAGAAGTATCTTTAAATAAGCTGAGAGGATATTTTTTTAAACATAAGACAAGCTTGTATGGTATGTTTTGATTTTGTGGTTTTTTCCTGATTTGCAAAGAGGGCTTTTTTTAGGAATTTGAAATGAGGTTTGCTGTAGGTTTCATTTGAAGAATGCTTATGCATCAAGCAAGTGTTCACTATAACTTGTGTTATATACTTATATACCAATAAACATAAGTTTTTATAACTGGGCTCACTTGTATGAGGTCAAGCCAGAAATTGATTTGGCTGTGATTAATTTTTTGTTGGAATAAATGAGAAGTCAGAACATCAGTAAACATGGGAGAACCCGAGGCTTTCCATGTTTATAGGGTAGCTTTACGGTAAATTATTATGACTTGAGAAAGCTTTAGAGCCTCCTCAGTTTTACCTCAAGGCTTTCTTCCCTGATGTGTTTTTGTGCAAGACAGTAACATTTCTAAAGAATAAACAAAGATGTTTTGCCTCTTAGTTATTGTTTATGTTGAAAAGGGGCAATTAAATTGTGAATATTCGCGTAACACAGTTTCGTACCTTTACTGTAGTAGATACAGTGGTGTCTGATACTTGCTTCCAAGTCAACAGGAGTTTTGCAATCGATTTGGCTATTGGGAACAAAACTGGGACAGGCAATTTGAGCTATAAATATCCTTGATATTTTGAAAATGGAAGTAGCGTTAAACTGCGGTGTCGACAGTGGATTATCCCACATTAAACAGGTTTTACTTAAGTTTTATTATGTGTAGGCTAGTCATTATAATTCAAGATTTCTATGTGTGTGGGAAGCCTAATATACAATGTTTTTTACGTAGTCCTGTATATATGCTAATGGAATTGTGGAACTCCCTTAATGCTTCAATAAATATGCCAAATGTCTGTAGCAACCTGCTGTTCGCTATGCCCAGATTGCTTCTTTGTAAGTAGGTATCAATCTTCACTACTTGCTGCATTCAGCCTTTCCTAGCCTGTGATCAGGATCCATCTGTTCAACTGTATTTGTTAGTGTGGTTTTTTTATGACGTATAGGCTTCAAAATGTTAATCTCCAAGTGGTGCCTGATACCTACTGTGTTGTATTTGTCAGAAACAATGGTAGCATAATAGTTTCAAACTGCAAAGAGATTTAAAAAAAAAAAAATCATGCCCTTCGAATAACATACTGTTTTGTTTCTTGGTTCTATTTACCTAGTTAGGCTGTGTTGATTGTTTGTGATAAAAGGGCCAAATTTTGTTCTCAGTTACACCCTAATGACCTTAAAAAAAAAAAAATCCTTGTTATTCTTATCAGTCACTGGAATAAAGCTGAAGTATCTTTTTATATACAGGTATTGATTTTGAATTTTACACAGTCACTATTAAATATTAAAATGCAAGACTAGCTGTATCATGAAAAAATAGTTTGTTTGATTCTTGATGTTGTACCTTTTCATCATTCTTAGAATTAATTTTCTAACTTCTTCCAACAGTTGTGGACTTTAAATTGTGAGAAGTATAGGAAATCTAAAGGCAGCCTATATATTTATAACTCTACTGAATTTTTTTGCAAATACAATTTTGTATGAAATGCATTGATGAAACATCATTTCAAATTTAAATAGCATATATTATAGACCTAACAGGTGGCTAAACATATTAGTTCTGCCGAAATAGTTTTATAAATGCACTGTGATCCACCAGCTGCCACAAAAATACAGTAATGTTGTATCCCTGATCTAATATGCTTATAACAACAGAAGGCAGTGTCATCTTTGAATGGGCAAATGGTATGTGTGATCATGAGTTTGGCATTCTCAGTATCTGTTGGATTGAGTCTTGGATCACATACATTAAAGTAGATTAATTGAATAATTGCACTGGAATGGCAAAACCACAGGTGACTGACAATTTTCAGTTGTATGTATTTCACCATAAATGTGAAAGTGTTTAAGACAGGGACAGCCACATTAAAGAGGATGCCCAATATTCAGCCTGCTATTAAAATGGTTTTCAAGCTTCTTTTATGAAAAGTAATATTAAAAGTCACTGTTTTTCAAGTGCATATGAAAAACTTTAAAAATTGAACAGATATTCAAAGATTGTGTGTGTGTGAGTGCCAAGTAAGATACATGCCAAAATACTATGGGATTCCAAAATATACCATTTAGTCATTCAGGTTAGCATTAAACTGAGTTTTATTTGTTGACTTGATGCTCTGTCTGAATGGTCAAATACTCGATCTGGATATCGTTAGCAAGCCTGAGGTTAGATATTAAACCTGTTTTGCAAGAAACCAAAATTCTTTTTCTTCCACTGAATTATGCAAATCACCATAAAATTCAAATTCTAAATGGAATATATGCTTAAATATTTTATATGTTTTGGAGTTAAAAATTAATATTTCACATTCACGTATTGCTTATTAATGACATCTAAGGTTTAGTTAGTAGCCTACAAAAAGAGATCCTAAATGCACTGCACCTGACTATCATATCAATGAAATATACTTATAAATTGTATTATTTTTGCAGTTGTACAGTGCTATGTATCTTTGTAGAAGTATGATTTCTTTTGCCCTTCAGAACCTACGTTATGAAAGTGATGAATACTTCCTTTCCTAACAAATGGAAAGAACAGTCTCCTATAGACACACTGACCAGAACTGGACTCTTTTTCTGTTTGTTTCTATGGAAACTTCTTCCATCATGACTGAACGATTTACTTCAGACCTTCAGCAGTTTAGGGCCTAAGAGAAGCAGTAACGCTGCTGTGTGTCTGTCGGTGGGACCCTGTGTGACGAGCCCTGACTTCACAGTTGGGTGTTCCCTTCTCAGACAAGGCCTTGCAAGTGCTTTGAGGGCTCTGGCTGCTTATTCAGATCACCAGCTGCTCTTATTTTTGTTATCAGTCACAACATCATTCTAGTTCCTTTGTCTCCTTTGTTATAAGCTCTGGTTTCAGAGGTTTGTATCTTTGTCGTAAATCTTTTTATTACACTAGCATTCAAAATAGCTGCTTCAACTGATGGCTTCTGCTCCTAGGACAAAAATTCTGTGGATAATATTTCCTTTTTTTTTTTTTTTTTTTTTCTGGGAAATTTTCAAGTTTTGTTTCTTTCAGCAGGCTTGCTGCTACCTTAGTAAATGCAAAACAGCTTTTTTTTTTTTTTTTTTTTTTAAAGTTTAGTCATAGCCTTGACATCTTCATGGTTTTTTTGAATTAGTCGGAGCAGTAGCCTTATCATTTAAACAGAGCGTTATAAATATCAAAATGTTATTTGTTATTTCTAGGAGAACAGTAAAATCCACCATATGTTATTTATCCAAGGAAGAAACTACTTTGATGCACATTTTTTAGGCTTCTACAAGTCGTTAGTTACAGTTAGAGAAAACAGTAGAAGTAACTGATGTGAAATGGAGAGAAAGATGTAAATGGAACATGAAAACTTAAAAAACAAAAATAAAAACCAACAGCAACAAAAAGCACTTCAAGGATGTTATCTGCACAGCTTTTCACAAGTCCCTAACCCATTTCACACAGAAAAACGTTTTGATGTAAATTTTTTTTATCCGATTATCATGACTACACTTTTAGACTTAATAAATGCTTGTAATGATTCCAAGGAAATGAGTTCTTTAATGCTCTTTCTGTGATGCAGATCAATATATAAAGTCCGAGTGAAGCTGGAATAACGCTGACTGGAGCAAAAGTTGGCTGCTTTTCCCATCCCAGCATTGTTAGTGTTTATCTCAGCCTGGACTTGCAACCATTCTGTTATTTCTCTTCTGAATTGCTGTTAAGAACAACGTTGTTTATGCCAATTTGTGCCAGTCTGTGTAAGACGAATAAATAGGACTTGGAATTAAGACTGCATTATGAGATTGGATGTAAAATAGAAGTTTTTCAGAGTTGTTTCCTATAAATTTGTTAGTTTTTTATATTTCATGTTATTTGTGATAAAGGGTCAAATTTTGTTCTTAGTTATACCTTTATAGACCTGAAAAAAAAACCTTGTTATTCATATAAGATAAAATAGGTTTTATGTTTTATTTTATATTTTTACAGTAGATGAGCAGTATCAAAAGCTCTCTTACTTTTTAGTGAAACAAACCTGTCCCCTACATTGTATATTCAGTTATTGTATAAGTCAGAGGTGAGGTTTCCGTTTAGCATATCTGTGTCCTAGACTCTGTCTGATTTCTTTTGTGTTGTATCTTATCTCCTGCTGATCATTTCCCTTAAAACGGTGTTCTGCCTGGTAACCTTATTTGAATGTGACTCATTCAAGTCAAGAGAAAAAAGCCATGGGCTTTAGTTAGGAGAAGGACAGAAAAAAATAATTCCTTTTTGCTGAACTGTTTTCAGACCATGCATCTTAGCTTGCATTTGCCCAACTATTTCAGAGGAGGATCTCGAAGCACTTCAGAAAAGTGAGTTAAGCCCAGTCCTCTGGGGAGTTAGGTCTGTAGTATCACTGGCATATTATATCTGAGTAGGAACAACCTAGTAGGTTGTTACTGATACAATGTCGTTAAATTAGTTTCCCCCTTTTATTCTCCTTTTTCTGAGCCTTAAACTTAATTTTAGGGAATGGTTGCTTGTATTGACAGCTAAATTTTTTGAACACACAATCTATTCTGTCCGTGTTGGATCAATATCTCTATTGGTGTTAGATTGTGTACCTCCAGGTGACAGAGAGATAGATACATGGGCGATGATCCTGAGTCTGAGCTGAGATCCTGTGAATGAGCCTAAACCCAGTCTCCAAGTCTAAAGCCTTACTGTGTTGGATGCTCTGTTCTGGCTCACCTGTGGTCTTAAAAATATGCTGCTGCTACCTTGGCCAAGTGGAAAGTAGAAATCTGAATATCTGTCACCTTTAAATCCAATTCATTGTAAATTGGCAGAGGTTATACTTTTCTTGCTAGTAAATAAGACATAACTTTTGTTTTTCAAGTTAACCAGAAAACCCTCCACACTTCCCCTTCAGTTTCCCAGCTATTTTTTGTTATATTGAGAACGTTGAGTAAAGAAGTAATTTCCTGTTCGATGATGTACCATAGCTCAAGCAAAGGCGCTTGATGTCCTTTTCTGAGTGCCTTGTGCTATCTGTGAGGTCAGGCTGATCCCTGAGCCTCAGGAATCTGTGAATCCAGGAAGCTCCAGCAGAAACTGTACAATAGTCCAGTCAAGGAGAAGCTGAAATACAGTGTCATCAGTGCTGGCATTAAACTGTAACTTGTGTAGTGAGGAAAATGCAGGTCATTGTTTCAAACTAAGCAGGTGCTTTTTGCTAGTACCAGATCTGTTTAATGATCTGCTAAGGAGAAAGTGTTAGCAGTTATCCAAATAACAGGCAACAACGAACCAAATACACAAGCACCTTTTTTTCTTCCTGTGCTTGATGGGGTCCGTTGTCAAACTGGGGAGGTATAATCCTGGTCCTGCGGAGTCTGCTTAGCACTGTATTTAGTAGTGCAAGGGAGGCACATTTATAGAAAATAAGTACGCCATATTTTCTAAGTGAGAACAATCTAAGCTTTAGCCTGAAGAAAACCTCTCCAGACAGGGATATTTCCTCTTGAGGGTGGGTGTATATAAAGGAAATGGGCAGTCTTGTTATGGTAGCGTGCACCATGATCAGGAGCCCTTCGAAGAACTGTAAGTGACAGTGGCGAGCGCCCGCATCATTCATCAAGGATTGCTTCTGCTGGCGGGATGCATGACTGCAGCCAGCTGTGGCCCCCAACCATTGCCACTAGTGCTGCTGCCCTACAGGATCTGAATTGTCACTTTAGCCTCCCTGTGCCCAAACTTAAGGAGAAGGGTTTCTTGAAGAAACTGCTAGAAATGGGCTGAATTCTGCTCATATCAAGGTTGGTAGCAAAGCCATCTTTATTAATAGAAGTAAAATGGTAGTAGTGTGTACTGTGGATAAGAAAGAATATCAAACATGAATCTTTGTGCACCCTGCTAGAAATCTGCTGCTTGCTGCCATTGGTACCAGTGATTCTTACTGCATCTGGTTAAAACTTTCTCTGCACGGATGTTTGGCCCCTGTCTGTCATGGTAGCATTTCTTGCACTTTCCTTTGAAGCTTCTGGTGCTAGCTAGTGGGAGGAATAGGATCCTGCCTAATAACTGCTGGTACAGTATTGCAGTTCTTGCATCCCTTTATCTTTAAATGGGAATAGGATCACACGATAAATAAATCAGAGATTTTTGTGTCAGTCTTAACAATACATGCCTAATTGTCAGACAATGTCAAGCTAATATTTAGGAATTAATTCTATTTACTAAGTTTCCTGTAAAAGTAGAATAAGACACAATCACTTTTTTTTTTATCTGCCAGCAAGTACTGATGACAAATGAATTGTTTTGCATCACAAACTATTAAATTATGATACTGAAAAACAATATCATATGTATATTTTCATACAACTTTTTTTAAGGGTATTTCATCCAAAACAGCAGGATTGCAGATGCCTTGTGTAGTGGCTTGTACAAAAATCACTTTAGTTTAGAGACCTATCAGGGCAAAAAAAAATATGCTCAAAGGGAAGATGATAAAGAATACATTAAAGATTATGCCTGTCATTCTCATCAGCTTTTTAAAAACATGTAAAAAGGCAAGCTTCTGTGTGGGCTGTGTGCTTAGGTAAACCATACCTGAAATTCGCTTCAGCTTCTCAGCAAGGAATTCTCTCTTTGTTTGGAGAATTTCTGCTTATACCACCGGGTGAAGTCATTGCCTTTCCTGGTGGCTGCCTTCCCTTCCCCTGGCATAAAAGAGAGAAGGTTATATTGAGGAGCATGTAAAGTTTAGCTCTGCTATGCCTGTTCTTCTGTCAGTTGTAGAAGTCTATATTGCCACTAGCACAATATAGAGCGATGGGTATCCTGTCAGGCTTGTGCTTGAGCAAAAAATGACTCAAAATTGATTCTTTGTGGCTATGTCTCTCCACTCTCTCTGAATGACAAAAATGGAAATGAAGGCCTAAGTTAGAAGGCACAGTATCCAATTTGGTCTGGGAAAGAATGATATTTTACATTTAGTTTTGTTAATGAAATAAGTCATATACTTAATTATTTAAAATTACTGATAATTTCCCTTAGTTTTCATTGATTATTACTGTGGCTTTATCCTCTGTGAAAATAAAGTCCTGCTGTGTCCCAGTACTTGCAGAGTAGGCATTCACTAATGCTAACAGCATTTAAGGGAGGACAGCACAATACATCAATGGGAAACTGAGAACTGTGAGCAACAGGTTGTGTTAGGGACTGAAAATAAGCATTCTCTTTAGGTGCAAGCAGTCTCTCTCTAGTTCAACGGGGTCTCAGAGCTGGCATATCACAGCTACAGTTTCTCTTCCTGAAAAGACCTGTTCATGTCACAGGAATGGGAATAAGAAATATGTGTTGTTGTTGTTTTTTTTTCTTACCGAAACTAATATTTAGTGGGTTCTTTACAGGCTTTAATAACTCAAAACTTGCCAGTCAATTTGGCTGAGAGCTATGGAAATAGAAAAGATGCCTGCAGAGGAAACAGTTGACTCAACAGTTCATTATTTAGATGACTGGAATGTGACTTTTTTGGGTCTTACTCTCCACACACGCACAAAAAAAAATAAACATGGAAGCAATTGTACTTGTGTTTCAGAATATAAGTGAGTAAACAGCAGTGTGGCTTGAGATAAAAGATGAACTAGTCTGGAATTGTCATCCCACATATATCAGTGCTGTCAGAAAGAGTTAGTGGTTGCTGCTCAGTTTCATCTTGTTCAGTACCTTGGAGTCAGCTTTTTGGCATGCAAAAACATGTAAAATCAGTCAAAGTAATTCTGAACTTGTCTGGAAATGAATAAGCACAGATCCATTACAGTTGCTCATTTTTCCTTCAATATTTCTTAACTTGGTCCCAGTAGATTCTTCTTTTTTTACATGGACAATGTTTCCTTGCAAGACTGAGAAATGAGAATTATGTGTTTTTGTGTAAATGAAGTCTGCTGATGAATTTGAGAAAAATATTTCTTCACTGCTGTCTCCCATAGAAAATATTTCCTTAACAAGAACCTTTTTTGTAACATCAGATTCCAATTTTAAAGAATATAATCATCTTAGATTTTATAAATATTTTTCCTAAATAGGTTAAAGGACTGTATGTGCTGATGGTTTCTATTAACAATAAAAATACTCTGCAGAACAGCTTTCAAGAACTAATTTTTCCTCTCTAATAATTTTCTAGACCTCTCTRAACATAAGGCAAATGGTTAAATAACTTACATCAAAGAGTGGTTAGTGAATATATTGCTTCAATCTTTACATGTACAGCTACTGTTTTGTGCCTTCTAGGATAAAAAGTAAATAAATGAGGAAATGCTCAGCTGAATCTAAGTTGTGGAACTCTGAAGTAGCTCTTCTTGGGTTATTTATGGATTTTTCTAATAACTCCTTCATCTGTTCTTCAGGATCTATTCTTTTAGTTTCTTTTCTCTTCCACCTTTCCCTTTTCGAGTTCAGATTTTCTGCGTTTGTCATCTTGGCTCTTCCTGTTCTTCTGAGTTCTCTCAGGTATATTCTGAGTTCACTCATGTATGTAGGACATCAGGTCATTTCCTGGGGACAGGTTTTTTTTCCTTTTCCTAAATCCTCTATGCTGGCTTCTCACTGTGCTGCTGAAAAAAAAATTATACACACATGCACACACATTTTAAATGTTATACATATTTATACACTATACTGTATATAGTATATACAGTGGAAACTATCTGCATATAGTATATACAGTGGAAACTATACTAGAGTCTCTGACATCAATGAGTTGATCAGTTTGTCCACTGTAAAATTTTTTGGTCAGAAAGAGAAGGCGATGAGAATCAAAACCTTTTCTTCTGTGGGAATGTAAACTTCAGGCATCATAAACTGTTTAGATGAATAATATAGTTATTGGCTGTTATGTTCTGGTCTTACTGGGAGAAAGCACGCAGCTACCTTGTTAGCTTGTTAAATTTTGGTTCTTTTAATTAAAAATGTTTGTTTTCCTAACTCTGCATTAGCTTTTCTACAAGAAAAGCTGCTCCTCAGTCTTCAAAACAACTTTCAGATAGTGTGCTCATCGACACTAAAATCTCAATGTGAGTCACTGTGCTTAAAAGATACTGAGATGGAGAAGTAAAGCAATAACCAGTGGAAATTAAAAGCTGTAGAAGTACACGGTGTCTTTTTTAATAGCTCTGGGGGATGATGTGGTTATGTGGCAATGAAAAGTTACAGCTTCTCATTCTTTTTTTACATGAGACAGTGAAACTGCATCTGGAATTTCTGAGTGAAGAGTGGAGCCCCTCCAGGTTTCAGAAGCACCATATTATACCTCCTCTCTGTGTCACTGGCTACTTTTTCTGTCTTTTTTGTAGTTCATAGAAGATGCTATTAGATCTCTTTGAGAGCTCAGGTGTGGTTTTTAGAGAAGTTTAAGGGACTTAGGTACTCAAATTTCATTGCAGCTTTAAGTTCCTTTGGAACGTTCAATTAACTCACCGCTCAACATTGAGGACTGGATCATACATTTTCCAGGAAATTAAAATTTATCATGAGCTCCCACATACCTGATGCTAGAGCTTTTCAGTCGCATCATAGTAACACCGAGTTTCTTCCAGAACCACATTGTTATCTACTGATTATAGTTATCTTTTTTTTGACTAAGAAATAGGGTAGTCATTTCCCCTCTAATGGAAGAGCAGCAGTGAAGGAACTCTAGGGAATGCAGGGAATTTTGGTGTGTTACTGTTGCTGAGAGACTGGAAGTATTGCTGGACTTCGCAATATATATTCCGCATAACAAAACTGGGAACAGGGTTGCAAACATGCAGAGCAACTAGAAATAATCTTGCTGTGATGGTCCCTATACCAGCTTTCCTCACACTGGGAGTGGTGATTGCCACCACAAAATATAACACACCAGAAAATGTGTGTTGTATTGAGGAACTTGACAGTGAATACTGTAGTCCTGAGAAAATAATTTACTGAGTTATCAAGAAAATGAGAGAGAGGCTTCCCAGGACTCAGATTTGTGTGTTCTTTAGTGCCTTTCCTTTGGGCATTGTATCCAGTCTGAAATCTATTAGCAACTGGAGGCAATTTGAACGATCTCATTGCATGTGCCAGTGGGCGTCGTCTCAAAGATGACATCCTGTTGTCAGCTTAAGTTGAGAGGCCAGTGGGTTAATGGGAGAGAGACTGAAATCCTTTCTAAGCCAGATAGGTGGTCATTCCAAATCAGGCAGAAGTGGCAGAATGGCATGGTGAAGCTTGAGTTGCCACTGCCTGTGGCTGCAACACTTTGGTACCCAGGACTGTCAATCCAGTATCTTTTATGAGCTCTGAATTCACTTTAGAATATAGAAAAAGCAAATAAGAACTGCAAAGATAAGCTGTCTGTGCTTTGGGTTTTTATATGCAGCTTGAAGGGAGCAGCCATTTCTGAATATGCATATGCTTTATTTAAACACCATATGGATTTGCCGACCTATGCAG
Source organism: Apteryx rowi (assembly GCF_003343035.1). Lineage (NCBI taxonomy): Eukaryota > Metazoa > Chordata > Aves > Apterygiformes > Apterygidae > Apteryx > Apteryx rowi. Next base: position 258,802 of record NW_020451083.1, read on the forward strand.
TCTTGATATTTCCACCATCATTTCTGTTTGGTCCTCCATGCAGTGCCTGTTTTAGTGATATGAAAATGGCTAAAGTGCTGCTGAGTCAGTGCAGCTGGAATAATGAGTTGACCTACTTTTTCTCTCTCATTGGGACATCCATGCATTCTTGGAAAAAATTAATTGCTAAAGATAATTATCCTATCCACAGTTAAGTAGATGTGGAAAATCACTTAACTTACTGCTATCTTTTCTTTTCCCTTTGCACAGTACTTGTTCCTAAACCCAGCCATAAAGCAGCCTACTGGAATAAGAGTAGGAACAGCAATAGCTGAGAAAAATATTAAAGCAGCTTTCATTTGTAACTGCTGTGCAGCCCAGGCTCATAAATCCAAAGAGTACTGGAGTCTGGACTGCTGCAAGCTGCATTTTGTAGATTTTGTAGTGGTGAAGATGTGAACATTCTTAATTGACTCAAACTGTGCTATATTCTTTTAATACAAGCTGTTCACTTTTAAAATGGTCAATAGTCTCATGTCTTTACATTATAGGGAACAATAATTTTTTTCATTTCACTGAGCATTTTTCAACTTTTGGACCTGCAGCACTGTGGTTGCAGCATCTTGCATAGTGTTCTCTGCTTTTGTCACGTGAGCTGTAGTGATGGACCCTCCCCACCTACTCTTGAGCTGGTGTGCTATAGTCAGAAACCAGACAGTGAAGGGGCCTTCCCTCACAGAGCAGAGTAAGGGTTGGTAGGGTCGAACCCAACAGGATGAGGACAGCAAAGTAAAGAAGCAGGCAGTCATGTGAATCTATTTCTGTAAGATGCAAAAGGAAGAGCAAGAAGAAAGGATGTGCATCTCTGGACGTTGGTGTAGGGCACCGGAGTGATTGCCATAGGGGTAAGAACAGCTGGTGGCCAGGGATGTGCTTCCTCCTCCATTCTTTGTTGTGCCTGCACTCTATGGCAGAGGCCAGGAAGGGAGCTGCTGAAGGTGTGGTGGATAGAGCAGTTTAGTGCCGGTTCTCCCTGGACCTCCTGATTTCTTTACATGTTTGTGAGCCAGCAGTAGGTGCCTGGAGAGATGCCCTATTTCACAGGTTAGGCATTCACTGCTAGGTAGCATGAAGAAACAGAGGATGGTTTCTCATTAAGTGAGAATGTGCATCTCCATTCATAAAACAGGAGTTTTAGTCATTTTTATTTTGTGTCACCTTTTGATTATATTTGCTGTAAGAATATTCCCTGTAATTATTGAGCTAACTCTGATGGGCAGTGCTAGCATCAAAATCCAGGTTGATTTAATTGGAATTCGTCTGTATAATGGCTGAGTGTTTTGGCTTGTTATTGTTAGTCAGAGTACGGGACAGCAGAAGATAACACTGTTGTGAATGGATTTGTATCTGGATAAAATTATATTGCAGAAATCTGAAAGCAATCCTGTAAATCCTTCACCACAAACTACCTGAAACTAGGAACAAGAACGACAGCAATGTTCAGAAAGCTGTCAGCCCTTGTTTTATTTGCGGCGTAAACCCTGTTGGTCAAGGACTTCCTACCTAAGAATACCAGGCAATGGGCCTAATTGGCACTGTCAAACAAAATCTGTGTTGCCACTTTTTTTGCACAGCGGAGGAGGCAAAAGCACCAAAAGCTCTGCTGCATGAACAACCCTCCTCAGAAGTCATTTAATGAAAGAACAGACTTAGAAGGTGAAATCCTATATGCAGGGTACTTAGAGGGATTTCAAGAGCAGCGATGAGTTCTCTATGATTGCTTCTCAAGACCCCCAAAATAACCATTTTCAGTATTTTGCTTTCAGTAAGGGTTGGCTAGAAGTCTTGTTAGCATTCTGGTCCCCTTCAGGGTATGATTCATGAAGTAAATTCAATGATATTCAGACTCTGCTGCGTGTGTGATTTCTATTTGGTTACTCTGAGCAAAAGATCACTGCCTGTTGGCCAGAAATCTCAAACTATGTGGATTCTGTTACAGATTAAAAAAACAAACAAAAAAAACCCCAAAAAACAAAAATACCTGTTCTGTCTTGACATAACTGGTCCTTATATTGTATCTCTGCAAAAAATAATATAATTTATAATTATAATATAATTATAATTATAATATAATTATAATTTATAATTTACTTACTAAGATAGATATAAAATTAAAGAACATGGGCTAGGTTGTGTCTTGAAAGACCATTCGGTCCATCCGTCTGCAGGCAAGAACCAGTGGATATGTAAATCATTCTTGATGGATGTTTACTTAAGCTATTCTTAAAACTACCAGTAGTGGAAATTCCATGGTGACCAATCACTCTATTTTCGTGATTTATTAACCTTACTATTAGGAACCTTATCTTAATGTTTAATATAAATCTTGCTTCAATTTAAATGCATTTTTTTCCTTAAATGAAGTGCTAGGGAGAACAACTCACTTCCTCTTTGCAGTAAATTAATATATATAGCATCCTATTTTATTTCAGTCAGCTGTAAACTATTTCATTTCTTTTAGTATTTCCTTGTAAGGCCATGGTTTTTTGTATAGACTTTCTCTTTTCCTTTGTGACTGTGTAACACTGTTAATTGATGTTCAACTGCCATTTGTTGTGGTCTTGAGAACATTTGCTGACTTGGTTTTGATTAGCAGATATCTCTGGGGAAATCCCAAGTTGATCCTGGAGGGGTCTTTGGGTGAGGYTAGAGAAGAGGGTGGTCCCCCCGCAGTGTAACTCCAACAGGAGGTCCAGTTCCTGTCCCCGTAAAGACTCCCTATGTGAACTTAAAAAACACCTCACATCTATCTTGATGGAAAAATTCAGTAACATAATCAAGATGCTGAGATGCAATGATTTAGGGACCATGCTGAACATGATAGGAAGCATGTCACTTAAAAAAAAAAAAAAAAAAAAGTTGAAGCACTCTGCTTTTGATATTGCTAGTCACAGATGATTGTTATCTGCCCCTTTAGAAAAAGAAGTAAAGACTCATACTGTTGATAAGCCCAAAAATACAAGGGCAAAAAAGGGCACTCTTGATTTGTGTATCTGTTTTTGAGGCAGATATGGTTATAAAGAATTGTGATTTTCTTAGCTATGGAACAATCATTTACAACAAAAAGATCATTAAATAAGTCATGAAGAATGTGAGAAAAAAATCAATTGTAGGAGAAGTTGTAAGGAGAAATGAAGCACTATTTTATTCAAAATAATGAGTAAAAAAGCTAATGATCTGTGCCAAAAATATTGATTCTTATCTGCATGTCTTTTACTGCATAATATATACTGTCCTTTAGAGTAATACTGTATATCCCATTATTCTACAGTATGCATAGACATGTGTTGCAGTAAATACAAATTATTTTAGTAAAATATCTCTCAAATCAGGGTGATACAACCCCAGGATTACATAAGCTTGCCAGAATTCACCCCTTTCAGAGAACAACTCTACTGACTAGGTGGAGTTGATTCAGCAAAGTGACTTGCACGCTGTAGTGCTATTAGGATAGAGCCCCAAGAATTACCATGGCTCAGTACTGCTGATGGACGCGCCATCCATTTGGGGATGTCTGCACTGGGTGCTGTCTTAGATTCATTCCTAAGATAACTCCAGGATAGCTGCCAGGTCTACATAGCAAAGCACGGTTTCGTGCGGAGATCCTGGCTCCAGTCCTGGAAGTAGTATACTGCATCCAGTCTACCCAAACAAATTATCCCAAGGCAGTGCCATTCCTGATAGTGTTATGCCTCCTCCAGTTCCGGAATGAGGTTGAGTTAGAGTTAGCTGAGATATCACAGCATGGTGCATCCTTGCACAGTGTTGAAACATCCTTTAACGTGCAATCCTGGCTGACTGTGCAGTTAGATCCCTGCATCCTGAGCATACTGTTCAGCCAAGGGAGCAAGCTTGTAAGCCAGCAAGGAATTTAGCGCTGTAGGGGAGATGGCATCAAAATGAGTGGCCAAAGGGCAGCAGTTTATGTGGAGATTTGGACATGAAAATGATATAGATAGTAGCCCTTTCACTTCTTAAATTACCCTGGCACCCTGTTTTTCTAGAGGTCATAGAAGAGTATAAATTAATGATGCCAACTGCTTGAATGGAACATATTTCTGATACTTGCTATGTAACACTATCTTTTCTATATGGCTGCGCAATTCCAGATGCTGTGTGAAGAGCCCTGTGTTCCTGCCAGGCCACCATAATGCAGCATCTGCTCCTCTCCTACCAGTAGTGTCTGGCAGTAAAACTAGTCTCTCTGGCATAGGACCATCAGTCCAGGTTTCTTTCCCTGTGTGGAGAAGGCTTACCTGCTAGTCCTGAGCCATGTTACCCGTTTCTGGGATCTGACTAGATGACAGGAGAGAGGCTGCAGCTCATCTGTTCTTCTAGCAGAGGTGATCTCATGGTCTTTAGCAACTTAAAGCATCTCTTAGGCTGCTTGAATTTATGGTGGTCCCAGGATTGGGATCAAGAGTGCTGAGATGTATGAACTACTCTTCCTGGCTCGTGCTGTGATCTCTGTGACCTGGTGTGAGTCTTTCTTTTTAAAAGCTTTATTTAGGCAAGGGGCCACAGCCTTCAGTGTTTCTGTTGCTGATTCAAGTTGGCACCTTTTCACTGCACGCTCTGATTGTCTTCCCTGTAGCGGACAGTAGCAGATATATGTTTCTTTATCTCTGTGGACCATTTAACTGATGTTACATTTCAATGTTGAATATTAAAGTCACAGAGATGGTTTGCATAGCGAAACAATAAAGCATATATAATTCTTCTCCTTCACAGGAGAAATGACAGAACCATACATTTTAACATAAATCTCCAGCTAACTCTGGATGTATGTAAAGTTGCTCATTATTATTAGTTTTGCTCTTCCACAATCTAGTCATTTTCTTCATTCTCCTCTGAGATTTCTGCCTGCAATTTCTCTCTAAACTCTGCATTAGATATTCTATTTCAGTGCTATTCTGGAAAATGTGCATTTTTTTTTATTCTAAACTGCATGTTACAGATGTACTGACAACAAGCAGTTGGGCACTGTTTCATTTGGAAAAAGATTTAAACATCTTAGGAGAAATCCAAGCATGGTAAGATGGCTTGGACAAGCTGTGGTCAGGAAGAAAAATGCGTCATTCATATGATAGAGTGTATTTCCAATTTAAATACATGCATATAGTGAATAATTGGGCTTCAGAATTCATTCTCTGATGGTTTTCCAGAAACAACTTGCTCTTGTAAGCCTGGAGCCACAGAACTGTTGTATTTAGTAGCATTTGGAAAATGATCCTAGCATTTTTGTGTGAATACTGCTCAAGAATTCACTTGGACTGTTCATCCTGCATGCTAGTGGATTAACTTTAGTAGATTAACATGGTAAGAGGAATGTATGCACAGAGAGGAAGTGACAGATAGATATATGGAAAGCACATTTTGAGTTTCCTGGGTGTGGATGCTTCACGTCATCTGCAGGTATTAATGAGCCTCCACAAACCTCATGGAGGAAAGGCTGTCATTTGGAAAAATAAACCTGGCATTTTGTTTAAGAAGAGTAATTCTGAAACTGACCCGAGTCTACAAAGCGAGAGGAGTGACTTGGAGAGCCGTTTGGCTCTTAATGCCTGAGGGATGTTTTAATCCTATCAAGAAACAGAACCAATCTATCTGCTAGGTATATACGAGGAAAGGAAAGATAATTTTGGATAGTGAATGCTTGTGATGAACTACTGATGACTTTAGTTTGGTCCAGTTACCCTTTGAAAAGGCTAAATTAGATGGATCTAGTTTTCTTTTCCCTTATAACTTTGAATATTTATTTACATCATTTAAGGTCAGTAGGAGGTAAAATTACCCTGCTTCCATGTAAGATACTTTTAGTTCCCTTCTTTACATGCATTTGGAAGAGAAACTTTTACTTCATTAGTTTTTGAACTTTGTCCATATGTCCATGATATTTTGTTCCTGTTTGCAAGCATCTTTATTCAGTGTTACTTTGCATTTGGATCCATCTGTATTTTCGAAAACAACTGCATTGCAGTCTACTTAAATGCATTGCAAGGCATGTTTGGTAGCATAATTACAAAAACCCCACAGTATAATTGCAAGGTATATTTCATTTATTTTTTAATCAGAAAACTGGCAATACAGCTATGGTGAAGGGTAACTACAAGGTGTTCTGATGGTGGGAATGTGTCATTATACACAGTGAATATTTCTCAATAATGCTGGATATAGCAGTTACCAAACAGCTAGAGACTAATCACTTGCAGTAGTGATCTCTGGGTGCTATAAAAGTGCATTTYCTTCTAAATTTTATTACTTAGAAGGACACTGTTAACTGAAACATCAGACTTCTGTCTGATATTTGTTTACCTAACATTATTAGAAGTAGCACACAAGACTACTGAAACTAAAAGGGATCATCATAAAATGCTTCTTTTTTTCCCTACAGTTTGTTTGCTTTTTTTTGTTGAGAAGTGCTTTTTATTTTGGTTCTTTGACAGTTTTCCATGTGCATACACTTTCACTTTGTTTGGGACTATATACATAATGGAAGGGAAGGAAATCTAGTAATTAAAGGAAATTTTGACAATAAAACTGCACTTATGAATAGTTCAGGCAATTACATGTTATTATGTGTTTGTTCGTTATATGATGTCAGGCTGATGCTGCAATACTTTTGGATATATCTTAATGAACCTGTTGGTCCCAAACCAGATATTAAAAAGTTTAATGCAAGACTAGCCACAAAGCTCATAAAAGACCCAACAGCCACTGGAAAATAAGATGATTATCTCTTTGACCAAAATGTCTGCTAAGGCCTTTATTTCTTAGGTCTGTGAATGGAGGTTTAAAATTATATAGCAAACACTCATATTTTTCCTTGTCCTGTTCTGATGCAGAATACTCACTTAGGATTGGAAATGGCACCCAATTCCTCCTGCTTCTGCTGCTGTCAGCTGCTATTCAGGGGTTACTCCTCTTATCACTTCAATGAAAGGCAGCAATAGAAGTCAGGTTAGAGATGCAGAGCAGGGGAGGTAATTTGCCTTTGTTCTTTATCATCCAGAAGGTGTGCATAAACTTCACCTGTTGGAAAGATTCTGGACATCGTATTGAAATATGGACAGCAATATGTATGGACAACATATTAAAATAGGATTTTTCTGATTATTATCTTGTGGAAAAAATACAATATGAGTGCTAAACAGCCTAAATAAACAGAAAGTGGACAGGGTTCAAGATTTGGTTGTTACCTTCTCCATCGTCTTGTATTACACTTACCTGTAGATGAGGATATCTTAGGCTGAGTGTCTCACCTGTTTGCCTGTTCTTTTTACCCCTCCTTTTTACATTAATGTTACTTTGTATGTTTACCTTCTTATGTGTTAATAGCTGTCTACTTGAAACTACTGTTTTTTTTCCTCCTCTTTTTCCTTTTGATTTTCCGAAAATCATGGTGAGAGAAAGTTGCTTTTACACTAATCACTTTGCAATTGAAATAGTCACATAGTTACTTTTCTAGACACTTTGGCAACTTTTGGAAAGGCACCTTCAGCTTCTAAATCGCATACATGTTTTAATCATTGCTACTGAATGCTTCAAAAGAAGTGAATAAGCTACAGTGTACATTCATGATACTGCCAAATTAGTAAAAGGTGACACAACTATGAAATGCAATGAAGTAAGGGACTAATTTTCAAAAACATTTGTCATTTGTGCACTAGAATATGCATATAAACATTGTAATTGCAAAGTAATATTTATACAAACAAAATGCAAGTTATATGGACAGTTGGCTTAAAATGTGTATAATTTTTAAAGGATTTTTTCATTATGTTAAAATATTCATGTTGGACTTTCAATTACAGTTCCATAAGGAGAGAAAACAAGAAAACAGAGGAAGAAACTTTGTTGTAACTGAAGAAAATCTGTCATGTTCTTAGACAGAGTCAGTTTGCAAAGCGATAGGCAGTTTAATGCGGCTATCATAGTATTTGCAAATTGTACTGTTGCATACATAAATTAGTTATCTTTCCAACTGTTAGAGCTATTCTTGCAATAACAGTCTTTGCATTTCCTTTGGTCCTATTTGTGTCACCTTACCAGGGAAGGGCTTGAGGATCCTTGGTCATTTCCCTCCCACAGACAACTGTGCCATATAATCTCTTTCATGAGCCAGTGAGGTCCTACCTTGTCACGGAAAGGCTGTTCAAATACCTTTTTAATGATGGTTAGAAATCTGCTTATTTGCAGAAGGGATTAATAAGGCAGTATTTCAGAAAAGACTTCTGGACTCCAGTGTATCCAGATTGCAGAGATGTGCTCTTGATTGTTGAGATATTCAGAACTGTATTACTAAAAACAACTTCGTCTRTTATTGAAATATTGATGGGACCTTAATTTCTGCCCTGTATTTTAGTGGGTCAAGTGAAGAACTAGAGCTTTTAGACATAGAGACTGTGAGAGGTAGAAAAATTTGTGACATTCTTAGAGTGCATTATCAGGAATGCACAAAAGATTTCTTGGATAAGGACAGTCAATTATTTTATCTGAAGTCCCATGCTATRTGATAGTGAATCTTTCAAAGCACACAAAACCGTGCAATTGTTATTAATAATGGATATGATTAAACATTTTGTAATTGATCACACAGGATCAAATCTAGATGCCTTTACTGTTAATTTAATGAGTTCCTAGTTTAAATTTGTCTTTATAAATACCAGCAATCTGTTGTGTGCATATCTGGTCTGCATAACCATCTACTTCTCTGACCATTACCCTGGTGTGCTTTGCCTCTCCTTCTTTTTGTTTGCTGTTATACCCACTGGTTATGTCACCTCAAATTAGCTTCTGAACTCGTAAGGGATGGCACTGTATCAGACTGTGTATTTACAGTTTCCAGCATCATTCARTAGAAGCTAGATGTAAAGAATGAAAGAAGCTATATGTGCATTCTGTGAAATGATGAGGTGGAATTTGACCAGGAGGTACTGAGAATTAAGAAGAAGGGAATGACTGGCAGCTGATCACAAAGAAATGCTGCTCTGTTGTGCGATTCCGTCTGATACCCCTGAAGATGTGAAAACTTGTGCACCTTTTCCTGGACAGCCAAGCAATAGGATGATTGCTTGTATAACTTGCTGGAAGAGCTGATAAATTTTGCTTTCTGGAGGGGAAACATCAAAACAATAATTAAAACTATTTATTTTAAACATTTTCCATAGCTTTATTGTGATATAAATGTGAACCTACTTTGCTGAAAACCAAAAATGCTTATTTTGATATCATTGCTTGTACCTTGTAGGTGTGCTCTGAGAGTCCCTCTTCTCAGTTTCTTTCTAGTAGGTCCCTTGGTCAACATGATGCATTACAGTCCCTCTGCTTAGGGAGAGCAGAACATCACTTGAATGCCTATACGCGATTCAAGATAAGATGTATAGTCTATTGGGGAGCCTGGTCTTTGGAAGAAAATGGGAGTACAAGGCAGCTCCAAACTGTTTTTTTCCTATTTCCAAATATAAGTGTTTCAGTTGATTGATGTTCCTCCTTTTAACAGAAAGTATTTTCAGAGAAATGCTGATTGCAGTCAGAATGCGCTTAGTTAGCCTTGCCAGAATGAATCCTGTTGTTGGCTACCATAACCCATGCTAACATAGCTGTCAATGACATGCATTAGGTGGTGCTCACATCAGCAGCTCTGCCATGAAGATGATGATGGGTCTTGGGGAGTGTGGGAATGATAACTCCTTCAGCAGACACAGCAGCTCCTGGAAGAGAGTGTGTCCCAGTGCCCTGCTATGTTGCCACAGTTTCTTTTTCAAGCTGTTGACCATTACAATTAAACTCTTCTTTTAGATGTTTCTTAGGGAGGGGTGTTATGTCAGTGTGATTGGTGTTTTTCAAACATGGCATATTTAAATTTGGTTACCATGTTTGAATATACTCTTCTTGCTCATGAGGAAGTTAATCAAAATCAGCAAGCATTTATCCTTCTGTTGTTTCGTAAATTGTCAGCAACAATTCAGAGGTCTTAAGTGTAACTGGGAAAATTGAAAGTGTTCAAGGATAAACTCAGCTAGCAGTCTCCATGGAAATACAGAGAAAATGAACAGGGGAAAGCTATGTAGATAGTGGATTATACTGAATGAGCATAATACTGTGCTGAATTACATTCTAGAATAAATGACCCACATCTGCTTAATGATGTTTGTAATTCAGTGTGACCGTAGCTGCATCTAGATGTTTAAAGTTGTGATATTATTTATAACCGGATAGAGCACTCTTTAAATTGGATAAATACATAGGCAGATTGAATATATCAGTTCTCTTTTCCAAGAAAGATTGTTTTCCATCTTGAATCTTTTTGAGCTGAAGCTTCACCTGTATATGTACTGTGATTACTTCATTGAAGATATTAATATGGCCTTAAAAACTTTACGGCATCCTTTTGCTATAAAGTTTATATTCAAACCTGATTTGTATTTTTCTTCTGGAGCCTTAGTGTATCTGGAGTGTTACACTATATGATTTCTATTCACAATTTTCTGCTCACTTTTTTAATGAAACATACTATGCAAATTAAACTCCTAAAGGTCTAATGCAAATAGATTTTTATCTTTTTTAAGATGTCATGTAATGCCAATAAAATTGTGAAAGGAACAGTCAATATGGTTGTTGGAGTGATGACCTTATACAATACTTCCATGTGAATAAACAGAATTAAGCTGTATCTTAAAGGGCTTTTTGAATTATGATACTGTTTGCAATTTAAATTAGTTTATCCCTGAATATTCATCCAAACTTGTGTAATATCTTAAATTACATGAAAAGCTAATAAGTAATAATTGCTTTTGCACACCTAAAACCTCTAGGTGAAATATTTTAGTAAAGAATATTGTTCAAGTATAATGTTATGAGAAGCAGAGCACTTCTAATTGAATAGAATAAAGAAGTACAACAATTTTTAAGGTACTTGAAATAAACAATATATTACCCCAATAAAATAAATAAAAAGGTATCTAGATACTTCATCAGGGAATTTCTAGTGTATTTCTTCTCACTGCATGCAGTTACTAATGGGAAAGAGGGTCTACTTCGTTATTTTGCACTATTTAATGGATGGGGTTTTTTTGCTTCAGATTCTGCAAACCTGACTAACTCTTTAAAGAAAATTATTAATGCAGTTAATCCTTGGAAAGATTCAGCATTTTATTTATAACTACAAACTGGGGTCCCTGTTTTGCAGTTATTTAACCACATCCTCACTGTATGCATTTCAAGCATTTCATGGATCACGTGATGAAGGATCAGGGCCTGAAGTGGAGGTCACATATTCAAAGTGTATGCCAGGAAGAGGAACTCAGACTGGAACAGATGCAAAGCACAGCCACCATTGATCTGGGGAGTAGAAGGACCCTCCAAGAGGAGATAAAAATTTGCTTGCTTTAGCAAAGCAAGGCAGAGGAAACATGAGGAAGCTTTGCTTGGAGAGAGAAAAGACAACTTCTGTGTTTCTCTTGGAAAACAGGAGCAGGTCAGAGACAGAACAGTCCTGATCAAAAGGAAGAGGCAAATGCAGGAGCCATTTAATCTGATCATTAGCCTGGAAAGTCCAGCTTGAAATTTACAGCCTTATTCTGAAGTTGTGTTTGTAGCTACCCAAGAGTTGTGCTCTGGGACTCCAGCTCTGGATAGGTGGAGATCCTGCTCTGTCCTTAGAGGGGCAGGAGGCACTTCGGTGAAGAGACCTCTTTGCAGCTCTGGGATGGTAGTCTTGCTGCTCAAATGATCTGGGAAGAATGGATGGAGGGGCCTTTGAGACATTGTAAAATGCATGTGAAAAACAGTCACATAGTCACACATCATCGCAGGATGGATTTTATAACCTTGGCAGTTTAAGCTTTCTGTGCAGAAGAGCGTTTGAATACTCTGGTCATCTTTTTTCTTTTGCTTTTCCTATGCACTGATTGCATTTTCACACAAGTCTGTAAAAATGACTTTTCTTGAGTTAGAGCCAAAAACCAGCTAAGCAAAAGCTATTTCTCCGCTGTTGTGCTTATGCCAGGCACAAAGCAAGTGGCTTCTAAAGCAGGAGCATCCTAATTACCTAGAGAATCTCTCAGCCTCTCCTGTGACTCCTTTTGCTGGGTGACAGGAGCAGATGCCTGAATGTCCCTGTCTCTGTGTCTGCAGTCTCTGCTGTTCATATTAGGAGGGTTATTTTATATGATTCTTTGAAGCCTTACCCTTTCTAGGGCCTCTTAGTTTTTTTTTTTCTTATCTGTACAGTAAAAATGCTCTGTGATGTTCTCAGTTTTCTGATCACCTTGTCACTGGTCTCTCTCAGTTATCAACACCTCTGAAATTTTGTTGGAAGGTGCAGCAGTGCTCCCTTGGCTCAGCCATATGATATAAGGACATATTACTCTGGCCCATGATAATGGAAGGGCTTACCAACTCCCCTGCTTCCATCCTTCAGTAAATGCACTCTCATTTATGTGTCTCCTCCTGCAGTGGTTATAGTCCTCCCACACAATATTGCAGCTCTCTCTGAGTTCTGTTCATTTCATCTGCATTTCCTTTTTGTTGTCCATTTGGATTCTACAGCTCGTCGTGCCTTGTAACTTCTTTTTTCTTCTCCCTCTCTTTTCTTCTCCTCCTCTTCTTGCTTAAATTGCTACTTCTGTCTAGAACAGTATGCACTTTTCTGTGCACTGAAATACATCTCTCTTCTGCCCTTCAAGTATTCCCCCCAAGCTCTCCATTTGGCACTGAACGCACTAGTCCTGGTACCTCAGTGTACTTAAACAGATGCTCAACTGTAAGCACATGAGTAGTGCTTAAAGTATTAAGATTTAAGGATGGTCTTTTCAGGATTCATAATTGTTCGTACCTTCAGCAGTTTCCTGAACAAGAGCCTAAAAGCCTGAATATGCAGGGTTGTAAGTTCCATTAAGTCGTCAGTGAATCTTGAGCACATATCTGACATGCATGTTCTTAAATGTTTTCCTAAATAGAGGTGTTTTATCCTGATTTTAAGTTATCTCCAACAAAGAACATGTTTTGCTATTCTAATTGCCTGGAGTGAGTTGCCAGGAAAAGTTGCAGTGTTTTCTCAGGTAATTAGGAGAGGGTGCTGTAGCAGTTCACTTTTCTGTTTTCTCATTAGACAAGCATCTGTTTATCGTTCCCAGATTCTGTAGCCAAGATTTTCCTGCTGAGAATATACTAGTGGAACCTACACTTATACAGAACTGTCAGCTAAGCTTTAGTTACAGCATTGTTTTATTATTGGATGCTGTTCATGAGTTTCTCTGGTTAAAATATGGGGAGGGATGTATGTATTTGCTTATATACATGTCTTTCAGTGATGGAAGAGAACATACAAAAAAGAGGGACCAAGCCTATAAAACTACCTGATTTTATGATATTTTTATTACATATTTTATTTTAGACTGAAGAGTTTGTTTTACATATGCTGTGTATACACTATTAATTAAAACCCCCAAATTTTTGGAATGTTCTGCTTTACTTCACTGAAAACATTTGTTTGTGGACTATGGAAAATCAAAATAGTTTGGTACTATTGTGATAGAATTCATGAAAAATATAAGATGCAGAATCCCCTCAAAATATTTCTGCTTGATTTGCTTTGAAAAACTCGCTTGGCTGAGTATAATTACTAAAAAATGGTATTGTACAGAAAAAAAATTATGAATACCTAAAATTTCTGAAGTTATTTTTGAATAGATTGATTCATATTCAGATTAGCTTCCTGCCAGATGGAGGGAATTTACGGTAAATCAGTTTTTGGCAGGAGAGAAATCAAAAAGAAACAACATCTGCTTATTTACAAGGTTTGTCCTATTTCTCCATATTAGTGGGACATGCGTTACTTATCCAAAGAAAGTTTTATTACCAGTAGATTGTGGAATCTTAAAACTTACAAAGATAAGAAGTTAACTTGTGTTCAAAAAAAGGTTGAAAACAGAGCATGTAGTAGAAGCAGCACGTTTGCCTAATGCAGCCAGTGATGTTCAGCACCTACGTATCTATTGAATTTCTGTTCTGGCAGTGGGTCTGTGCAGGAAAAGCCTTACAGTTGCCTGAAGCTCTTCTAGGCTGTGATCTGGCCGATGTGTCTGTGTAGGCAAACTCATCAAAGCAAACATTACACATGCGCGAAGAAAGAGGGCTCGTCAGCGTGCAAAATTTTAACAGCCTCCTTTTGACCCATACAAATCAAACTATTTTATAGTTCCATTAATATTTCTGTTCCTGTATCTATGCATTGCTTTATAAATGGGATATTGGACTGCTCAGCTAGTAGATCAATTTATCTGGCTGCTGCTTTATAATGACCTGAAGGTGAAGAGAGTGCCTGAGTCCTGTTTGCCTGCCATAGAATATAACTGACTTCAAAGTAAGTCACTCTGGGGCTCAAGATTACCCTGTTGGGGATTTCCTCATATTTTTCATCAGTCTTCACCTGTCTCATTTCTAATTTTTGGTTAAGTATAGTATAATATGTAAATGTGCATACCTATTATGAGAAGCGTGTTATGTATTTTGCATATAATCACTAGCTTTAGAACTAGCTTTAATGACATAGAGTAAGAGAGGATACCTAACATACCACCAGCAGGTGAGTTCATGGCCATGCGTATTAAATGACACCTATATCACACAATCACTTGCTTATATGTTGTGGGCAATGTGATTATAGAAATGTGCCACAAATAATTTTTACTGAGTAGTTGACTCATTTTCCTAGTCTGCTTATTTTTATTTCCTTTTTCTGTTATCTGTGGATGCATTCAGTTTTCATTTTAAAAAGTGCCAAGGAGTTTGAGTGAAAAAATTTCAACCCATTTTTTAATGAGCATTTTATTTATATTGTTGACTCTTCCATTACATCTGTACATTAAAAGAGAAAGCTCAGTCCCTCTCAGTGTGATTGAAGTCCAAAGTACCTGCTTAAAACTACTGAAGCCAGAGATTAGATAACTATAGCAGGAGTTAACAACACACTGCTGGTATGAACTGCTAACACAGCAAACATCCAGTAATTACAATTCAAGATTAACAGCAACTGGAAGCTACAGGTAATGAGAGTTTTGCCTAGTTTTGCTTATCAAAAAAGCATGCTGTTATTGTCTACCAAAATATCGCTAGGTAAGAATTAGGGGTAAAACAATAACTTTATTCTGCCCTATCAAGTCAAACATAGCTGCAATTTTGGTAAACATTTGCTAAAAGAGAAGGTTTAGAAAGGCAATTGTCTGTTATTCCTACTACTCCTTTCAGGAGCGTTTTTCAGAATATCATAATTTGGGTTGAGGAGGGACCTGGTTTGCATCCCTTCTGTCAAGACGAATATTAGGAAATTGCCCTTGATATGACACAGCATGAGTCAGATTCTCACAACATGCCTAGTCTTGTGAAAGGGGCAGCCACGGTTTATAGGCAATGTCTTTTACTACACCAGATAAGGTAGGTGGATAAAGCAGAAATGCTTTTGGGCAGACTAGACTTCAAGAGCTAAAGGTGTGTTAATAATTTAACCAGCTTGGGAGCTGACACCTGAAAATCCCCTTCACCCAAAAGTTAGTGGTTTTAGGGTGCTCTTTCTGTATTCACAACTTCCCTTCTTTCTGTTACCTCAAATGGCTTTAAAAGCTCCAGAGAAATCCCACTCCTCCTGAAGATGGAACTCTACTTTCCTCTTCCTTCTTCTTGGATCTTTTCCTACTATCTTAAAAAATATTTAGAATACGTATAGGAAGGCTGTGCTCCCCACCCCCATTGTTTTCTGTGATTTGTGCAGTAGTTCAGGATGTTAAATTACTTCCTCCCTCCCTCCCTCCCTCAGTTTACATATCCACTATGTTCTTTAATTACGTCACACTCTTAGAAATGGTCTTGAAACTTCTTTTTTTCTGTTTACAGGCTCTTTAGAACACAGTGCTATAACTTAATACATTTCACCTTGTGAGAAATATTATATACATAAGCTTCTTATTAGATTCACAACTTTAATTTCTCTATGAGATTTATGTAGAGTGCAAACATCACATCTTGTATGGCGGATTTAACATTAACATTTAACATAACCCCTCCTCCTCCTATTTGGGAAGTTCTGTCATCATGACCTGGAATATATTGATAMCCTACAGCTAGGAACAGAATAATGACAGATATTTTATTGGCAAATCTACAGGGAGAACTTCTTTCTTGCTGTTTTTCAGACACCTGTCAAAGAGACATAGAATTGGGGCTTTTTTGTACTTAACAAAAAGACTGCCTAAATAAAGATATCAGTGATGATATCCAAAAATGGCTGATGAATGAAGCCTAAAGTATTACATTCATTAAATTATATTTTTTCATTGCTGAATGTATATGTGTAATACTTTAATGCTTCTTAGATATTAATCAGAATGTGCTAATGACATTTGAGAATGGCACTGTGGGAAAAATGCATATTTTCAAATAACTCCTACATTATATTAATAGTTGATATGCAAAAATTGTAGGCGTGTTATAAAATGACTCTATTTTGGAGACTAAATTTGAACTTGTAGGTGAATTAAAATGAGAAGATTAGGCCAGAATTAATATTTAACTTATTCTGTAAAATATGAGGCTGTTAAGGAAGCAGTGTTATACTGTAATCGTTTATTATGAAATTCAGTAGATTTAAACAGGTAAAACATAATAGGGTTGCAGCAACAACAGACCGTGACTGTCAGAGATGAAGCACTAGAGTTCTGTAGGTGACTCCCAGTACTGAAGGAAAGAGATAAATACAGAGAAATGAAATTGTGTTTGTTGCTTTGTTTTTAAATTACTTTGCAGACTAAGACCCTGTGTCCTGTAAATATTTCCACATTTGCTTAGTGGGAGTTTTCCACTTGATGCCTATCAGACAGTGTGCAGGAGTGGAGCTAAATAGGGAGTCTAGCATTTGCAGCATCATGTCATCTGAAATAGAACATATTTCTCAGTTTTTCTTAGTAGATTTAATGCCCAGTCCTACAAGATCCACACATACAAGCCTCGCATCAACTTCTGAAGGAAAATTGCTTCCTTGGAGAAGCCAGCTGAAACTAATTATTTCACACATGTAGGTTTTAAAGGCAGAAGTGAAAGAGCAAGACAATGACTTTTTCTTCTGTTCAGCATTATATCTTCATTCATCTCAAAAGAAAGATATCAATATTATGCACATTTTATGATGGTGAAATGGAGGTAATATTAAATGACTACCCTAGGGCACCCAGTACACCTGAAGAAGAGCTGGGAACAGACTTCCAGTGTGGTGCTTGTTTCTCTAGGTTGTACTCACTTTGGTCTAGAATACTGTTTTCCTGTTTCTAAACCAGGTCTTGATCTTCTCTGTGCCCCTTTGTTTACAAAAATTAGTTGAAACAATACATGTGCATAAATATTTCAGGTGATTGTTTTTTTCTTCTTAGGAACAAGGGAGTCTGCCAGGGACTATGAACAGGTAGCTAGTGCAGTGAGATTCATAAATACATTTCCAATTTCACAGCATGTATTTCTGATCAAAAAGGAAGAACAGGGGAGGAAACCAAGGACCTGCCAGGTGACAAGAATAGTGACTATGTGCGTTTCTGAACGTTAGCTTTTTGCTGAACAGTAAGACACTCTGGGATGTGCAGTAATTATTTAATATTCCATCAGACAGGGAGCATAAAACAAGCCACTGACCTTGAATATCTCCTAGTGATTGCATGCAAGGAAATAAAAGTTAGTTTTATAAATAATAAAAGCTAATAATTGGATAAAATATAATTTAATGCTTGGGAGAATTCTTAAAATTAATTTGAAGTTTTTAATGGCATAAAATGTCTGTTGCTTTTCACAAATGTGCACTTGTGTGCATATCATATTTAAGATATGTAATATATACRTTGCGTATGGTCACACAGATCTTTGTTTAGCATTGGCACTTTAATTATGAGAAGATTCACTGTCATTAGCACATTTTTACTTGCTTAAGGATAGATCCAAACTGAGTTAACTTGCTAAATTTGAGTTTCAGAGTGACATCCTGGCCCCAATGAAGTCCAAGGGAAACTTTGATAGAACCTTGATTTCATTAGTAGACTACAGAAAGTGTGCTTAAAAACAAAATGGTACTTCAAAACACCCTTTATTTAATGTATGAATTTGTTATTGTTACTTGTCTTGTATTGCTAGAGTCCGCACCCTGTGTCATGATGAAGATGGCTTATTCATTTGACAAGGCACAGTCTTACCACGTGCCATATCTTGCTTTTTATCTAATCACTGTCCATATAGATAGCTTTTGGTGACAGCACTAACTTAGTTGGGCACCTTAGATGGGAAGAATCCAGGCCAGAGTGAATTAAGATTCTAAACCTGATCTTTTGATTCTTGATTATTTGTATTGCAAGCTGAACTAGGGCAGACTGCCACTGCTTTCAGTGCTGTGCGTTCTGGACCACAGGGAGCACTAGATGTGGTTCAGAGCTGCTCTACTTGTTTTTAAAACAGTGAAGCAGGTACCAGCAGCCCAGGCTGGCTGGTATGAAAAGGCAGAAAGCAAGCATGGGATGGGGTGAATGGAAAGGCTGGCGGGACTTCAGTGCTGAGTATACTGTGGCCAGAAGCGTCTCGCTGCACAGCACAGCCCTCACTATGCTAGAGCTGGTTTTTTTTATGTAAGTCTTTAACTCTGCATGCTGGCAAACCTTTATATTTCTGTTAACACTTTTTCTATACTTGCTGCATTGTGTCAGGAGTGAGTAGATACGCTGTAAATACCAGCAGAACAAAGGTCTGTATGAGAAATGTGTTTACTGTGGCAAGAACAAGTGGCAAGATTCTGCAGTTAAGTTTACAGCCCGTCTGCATTCTAACTGTATTTTCAAACATTATTTGCTTTTCCAACTCTCTCTCCTTGAAGGAGAAATCTTGAGTAAACATGGCTAAGTCATTTAGGAGCATGATGAAAATGGAAAACAACAAAGCAAACTGCTTTTCCATGGGTTAAAACAAGAGTTTTAATTTTTTGAATGGCTAAAAAGCTAAGTCACTGGGGATCGATTGGCAAACATTGGGGAAAAACCGTTGTTGCCCGTTATTGCCATGCGGGTTGGCTAGATTTGAATGTGAACCTTGGAAATTTCGTTCTGAGTGTTTGCAGTAGTGTTTTATTAAGTGTTTAAGAGGGTGAGTACAGGAACAGTTTGAATCCTCAGCCTTCCCTACCAGTATGCTTACTCTCTCGTGTGCAGGAGAAGATTTGACCACAGGGCATTGCAGAACAATTTCTGCAGAAATTTTTTTGAACAAAGGATTTGGGGGAGGTCTGAAAATATGCAGACGTCAAGTCAGTAGGAAGCCATGTTTTTGATATGAGGGACAGGATAGGAGCACTTGAAGGACTCTTGGTATTAAGGTAGACAAAGGAATTGGAAATTAAGTTAAAATAGTTTTCTATTCAAAATATGATTAAAAATAAACTTATGTGAATTTAGTCTTAGAATGATACTTTAAAATAAAAAAATCAGAATGTCTCATTTAAAAAATGGTCCAGAGTTCAACAGGAATGGTTTAACTAAAGGCAAAAAACCTCAGTATTCCTTCTAAGTCTTCTCTGTTTTCTTTTAAGCTAGTGTGCATTTGGAGTGTCTCTGTCAAATTTGCTAGTGTTACAGAAGTGCAATTCTGAGAAAATACCGTGTTTGTGCCTTGTTTATGTAAATATGTGGGGAAAGTTTTAGTACAGTAAATGGCCCTTTTTAATTTTACAAGGTTTTTTGATGTCATCCCTAAATGTTCATGGAGAGAGTAAGCACACCCATAAATAGTTGCATAAATATATTTATGGGATGCTTCCTAACAAACAGATTTTTTTTAAATAATGTTGCTTTCTTAATATGACCTAAGAATGAGAAGGTCTAAACAATGTGTTATATGTCACATAACTTACATTTAAAATGAGAATTAAATTAAGTGACATTTAAAACCCATAGAAAATGGTTAGTTGGCAATAATAATAATAATGCTTTGGCCTTCCACAGCCCCATAGCCCCAAAGTATATAATTATTTATTAACATCAATTGTTTAAGCTTTAATATCATCAGCTGGGTGAATAGTGCAAAACACTTGCCATCAATATTCATCTGAATGTTAAGTGAACCTACTTCAGAGATTGTTCTGTTGTTTGCTGCGTTCTTATGCACTGACTGGGCTTTTGGCAAAGGAAATGCTCACAGGAAAAAGAAGGTTAAGCTTACATATTTCAGCACTTATGGAAACCTTATGTTAAATCTTTCTCCCATGAGAAATTCCTGCAGAAATCTAAATAGAAGATCCATGTTTATGTAATTAGGGAATGGGTACCTGCTTAGGAAAGTTGATGTCTAATTTGGAAAAAAAAATGATGTAGGTAACTTTGTAAGATCGCATAATGCATGGGTGTCAAAACCAAAACCATCTAGTAGTTCTAATGACATCTGGGTCACTTTAAATGGTGAGGTACTTCTCTGTGTGATGGTTTTTTCAGTGCATCTTCCCAGTAGTAACAGCGGAGGGACTTGACCAAGAGAAAAACCCTACTAGAAGCAATAGAAATGCATGGTATTCTAGCAGAAAATAATACATTTGGGGATAATTTGTGACTTAATTAAGAGAAACTCTGTGCTGATCTTCTAACTTTCTTGTAGTTCTGAAAGTTTAGATAACCATAGCAAAGCTTCATTATGTTTTCTGCATTACTGTGAACTAAACAAATTTTAGCTTCTTCATTATGTTTTCTTTTCAGAAGGATACAATAAAAGTGTAAAAATCCCAAAATGAAGAAGTTGCAAACCATTCAAATGATTTTGCTCAAGGAAGAAAAGATATCAATAATTTTTTTTTTTTCTCTAGCAGAATGACATGCATTTAAATTTGAGAAAGCTTCTGTAGAAACTGAATCACTGGTTTGTTTCTCTGTTCTTTTGCCATGAATACAGTATTGAATCTTTGAATGGTTCTTTAATTTCATGTCTTAGAATTATTTTAAACCATTGCCATTCCGTCCACCGTTACTAGCCTTGTTATCTTCTCCTTTTGAATATAGAATCATTATTGGGTTATTTTACAGAAAAACATTGTCTGAATTTAAGACAGATGTTGCAGTGTCTGTGCTTCTCCCTATCAAAGACTGAAGAGGGATGTAGAAAAGGTAAGTTGGTAAAAAGAATACCTTAGCTGAACAAAAAGGTGTCCTGTGAACAAAAAGGCTTACGAATAAGTGTTACATATCTTATAATTATGCTATTTGGCTCCTCCAGCGCTTGGGGTCAGCAACCTATCAGTGGGCATTCTCTAGCAGAGGGAAATGGCAAGGCAACCATAGTGAAGTTCTGTTTAATCTGAGCCTCTCAAATTGGAGTATTTTATGTAACTTTTTGGTATGCAGAAATTTTCTTTAACAACATCTAGCACTTGATGTACAAGCAATGACCCCTTCCCCCAACAACCTAATGAAAATCTTTAATTATTGTGGCATTTTCTGTACATTTCACATCTTCATATAGTGAAGCTATTCATGTCCAGCAGTGGCATAACATACGTGGGAAATATTTTTGTCATGTTTTAATGGTGATACTAAAGGAGTTACAGAGTGTAGCAGAAGAAGACAGAACCTTCAGAAACTATTACAAATCAGAAATTCAAGTAACTATCCCTGTTACTGTGCGTTCTTCAACACCTCAACTTAGACAGAAAGAAACCACTGTAGATGTAAGGAAAGGAGCTGAAGAGGCACTGTGTGGCTAAAGAAGGATGTTGTGGCGTTGATACCGGTCTCACGGTGTATTTACAGAGCAGCAGTAGCCACTCGCATCATTCTTCCAATTACGGCAGCTGTAAGGGTCTCTTAGAGCACCCAAGAAAACCTGAAAGGCCAGTTGGCATCAATTTCTGGAAACTCCTAACTATGTGGCATTAGGAAGGAGAACTCATAGGTCTATTTGGAAGAGAGGCTGAGAAACTCTCTGTTTTTTCTTGTTGAAAAAACCTTTCCCACAGTATATTCAATTCAATTATACGTTTTTAAGACAAATCATTATAAAGCCCTAAGTATGCTTCATATGTTTCACCAGCACCCTGTGGAATGTAAGTGGAAGAGGTTGATTTATGCCCTGTCTCTATCAGATATGCAAGCAACTTGTGAATCTCCGCTCCATAGACATTCTGAGCCTCAGACAGTTTTGTTTTCTTTATTACTGCTTTGTTACATGAGTATTGCAAAACACGCTGCCAGTAATAAAATGTTAAATGCTTGCCAAAATCATTAGATTCTATACACTTACTGTTAGACTGAAGAAGTGCTGTATGTTCATCACCAGCTGCTTTTCCAAATGTAATAATGTACTATATAGGCACAGTGCCGAAACCAGTAAGCATGTTGAAAACATAATATCGGTTGTCTTGCAAAGAATCACAGATTGGAAGAAACATTTTCAGTTCATTTACAGGTTCCAGCCTCAGTTACTCTGAGAGTCTTTCTTGATAATTTATGGAGTAGTTCACAGACAGCTATTCTTACACATAATTGCTTTTCATTTGATAACAAACAGGAAGCAAACCCAATATGGTCCAAGTCCTGTGTGCAGATAAGCCAGCTGGCAAATACACTCTCAAAATACTGCTTACCCGTGAATTTAAGAATAGTTTATCTGTAGTGTTACTTCCAGAATTAGAATTTTTTTCCTCCAGATGCCTAGTCTGTAATGCTACCAGAGAGTGCATCTTTGGGGACTAGTGCTTTTAGATATGACAACTCAGTGATGGCAGCACAGTTCCTGTGTCAGCTAGGTAGAAGGCTGAACAATGAAATTTCTGCTCTGTTTCTCAACCATCAAGGCCTTATGCAATCTGTGAATGACGATGGTGCACTGCTCATTTCCTGCCTTGCTGGAGGAAAGCTAAAGTGCAGGGGTTTTTTACTTTTATATATGCTGGTCCAGAAGATACTAGCCAGAGAGGCCAGGGAAAGAACTGTTTTTTTTCTGCAGCAGCAGGTTAGGCCAAGCAGGAGGGCGATTGCAGCACATGGCTGCCCTCTGCGAGCCTTTCGCTGACCACCCCGTTGCAGTGGAGCTTGTTCTGTCTGACTGCAATTGAACGGCACTGGGATCTCCCCAGAAGCAGGGGGGTTCCTGTGCCTTTTCCCTGGCCCCTAGCCTGATGCCTTCCCTTGTCTTCCTTGCTAGCGAGGTAGGATTCCTAAACGTAGCCAGTGGAGGATCAGTACTGTTGGATCTGGAAACTATGGTGCCTCTATAGTAGTGTCTGGGCGTTCTGGATAACATTTCTGCAAAGGGGTGGCTGAATTGTGAATATAGATAATTTTCTGTCTCTCTCCTCTTTCATTTTTAAACCTTTCAGCATCTTTGCTTTTCTTTCTTCTTTTAGATTTGGCCTCCTTTCTCATTTTGTTCCTTCTTTTTTTTCTGAGAGCTTTTGCACTTTTCTTTGGGATTTATCCTTTGTCTGAATTCTGTGCAGCAGGGAATTAAGGGCAGGGTGCTCTCTAGATTAACTGAGCTAAAAGGTGATAAAAACTAATGTGTGAACTGGCAGCATCTTTATTACCAAAACATTGTTAAAAAAGTGGTGTTGAGACAATCAAAGAAACCATTTGTTTGCCTCATCTATTAGCAAGAATAAAAAAGAAGAAACAATGCTGAAGGCAGTTTATGGGAACATTTCAGATAGATCTTGTCAGTTGTTTGGACTTCATGGAATAATAGGACAGTAAAGCATTCTAGCTTGCCGAAAGTCTTTCAGGATACTTTTGCGTCTCTACTTTTTTTACCTGTATGCATGTAATTCTGTGTACTGATATTTAAGCAGAGCATCAGCTGATATTGGCATTAGTGCAGTTTCAAAGATCATTATTTGAACAGTTTTGATTTTGGTATTACTACTGCAGTGTAGACCATTAGCTTTTGTGTAGCACCTGTCCTTTTTTCTTTCTGTTGTTAGCTTTTGTTGTTTAATGTCAATAAGATTTAAAAGTGAAAAGTTTCTTCATTTATCAGGCTGTGTGATGTAGTAGTGATCTGTAGTCCACAGAATGTTTTTCTGCATACCATTAAAAGCTCCATACTTAAATGTTCTGCTCCTAACTGCTTGTGTGTTACTACAGTATGTCTATTAGCAGAAACTGTATCTACAGACTGCTGTGTCAAGCAATTGTGTCTCTTCAGAATTATTTGTTCCATTAAGTTTGTTTATTCATATTTTATGAAGTATTACAATTTTATTAAAATAAATAATGTTGTATTTTCAAGGGCACAAGTCATCCTGCCCTTTCACTAGAAAATATTTACTGAAATAGATTTTTATCATCACAGAAAAAGTAACTACTGAAAGATTGGGAGCACATTAGGGAAGAATAAGAAGCGAACTGAAATGTTTGGAAAGCTCTCAGTGGTGGTTTCTGGACTGTGAAATAGAGCTGCCTATGACAACCCATATAGTTCTTGGTAGCATATGAATTGCCATATCAATATTCAGTGCACTCTCAGCCTCAAGAAAGGGCATTACATAGGCAAGAGGTGGCTGATGCAGATCTGTTTTTATGCCAGCATATTGCCAGTGATGCAGTGGAATTTTGCTGAATTTGATTTATTAAAAATTTGACCAGAATCGGGCCCAAGTTACTATGATGTCTCTTTCCCATTGCAAAGAAGTAGCATTGGATCTCTTCTAATGTATTAAAAGGCATTTTGAATGGGATTAATAAAATGAAAGCACTATTTATAGGAAGGAATTCAGTCCAAAACCACACTCAAATGAGTGTCTCGTTTTGAAGTCAATAGGAATTAAGTGCTGCTTATCGGTGCTCACAGAAATCATTACCTTTGTAGCCATAGTGGAGTGTCTGATATGCAGCATGGCACCTATGTAATCATTTAATTCTGATTAGATCAAATGGTCTCACTTACAGGTTCTTAGTTTATGTCCACTGCTGGATTGGAATCAAGTATACCTCATACCTGGCAAGATTAACATTGGAATGGGAAACTTAGAGGGACTTTACGACCTTCCAGGGAACAAGTTATGCTAATGCCAAAGCATTCTTGGTCTTTTGCCTTCCGTGCAAGTTCTGAAAGAACTCATAGAAATGTCCTGAAATGTCCTTTCTTCTGAAATGGGGATTTCTGCAAGGAGCTGGACAGTTCATAACTGCTCTCAGGTTGTGTTAGGTCGTTGGGGAGCTCACGTCTTTCATAGGCTCCAAACTTACTTGCTTTCTCTTTTTCAAAATGTCCCAAGAATAACTTCAGAGACTGAAATTTTTTTATATTTTTGCATTCTTTTATTATGAACTTTTCAAGCTGAGGTTGAAATAATGGAATTACATGTTAATTACATATTAAATTTCCTGCTTATGCTTTCTGTTTGTACATTGGCAAACTGTGGATCTGGCTCACAACTGGGATCCCCATTATTGCCACTATACAAATAACAAGCATCGCTGTCAGATATTTAAACTACATTGTAGTAGTTTTGGTACCAACTGCTCAAAAATTTGAGAAGTCAGCAGGTGTCGTCTGTGCAGCATAGCATCCACGCTGGTGGTCCAGGCCACTTCTGTGTGCAGAGGAGCCGGTAGCCCGCAGGGGAAAGGTGCCTGCGTGTCACGGCGGGGCTGCTTTCGGAAGTGTTTCTGCAGCGAGCTGGCTTAGCATGCCCCTTGCAGGAGGCAAGGGCTGGGCTTTGTGCGTGGTGTTAGTGAGTCAGGGCTTCTCTGAGTTTGAAAGTCAATCCTGAAGAGGATTGACATAGATACATAACATAGCTAAAGCATTAGAGGGCAAGTGACTTATCATATACATCAGGAGTCATGCACTTAGCATGACTGAATAGCTGTAATGGCACCGCTTACATTTTTAAAATACATTCTAAAACAGCTTGGTAATAAACATAAAAGGACTTATTCACCTCAGTGATAGAGACTACACTGCTCCARTACATTTTTTGTGACATAAGCCATATTTTTCCACTTAGATTTATTAGTGAGAAGAAAATTGCTCTTCTGAAAAAGAAGTAATACAGACACACACTATTACTGTAGCAAAGAGTGTTATTAATCCACATACTGCATCCCCGTTGCATGGATTCTGTTTATTATCTGTGAAAGGAACACGACCTTCGCTTTCTCTAAGCAGTGCTGGAAGCAGCTATTTTATGATGAGATGTCTCATGCTCTATCTTTCTTTTCAGAGAGCACTTGATGTACTGATGCATTTTTAGAGGGGATTCACTTAGTATACAGAAGTAGAGATGCATATTGATAAAGCTTTCTGTATTTTCTCGTCTAAACTTTCTTTGTAGATTGAAAAGAAAACCAGACAAAACCAAACCAGAAAGTCATTGTGTGTGTGGAAGGGTTGGAGAGGAAGAATTAAGAAGGAAACTGTGAGAACAGCCTGAAAAACAGCTTCGAAATCTCAAACGGGTTTAGTGAAATCAATGAAAAGGAAAAAAAGATGGGAGCAGAACTGATAATACTGGGAAATAATCCCAGCTACCAGGTGGTTAGGAGAAGCCATTATGGGATGGACTGTGAATAAAGAGACTCTATTACTGAAGAAGAGCCAAGGTCTGGTAAACTGTGCACTGTGCGTGTGGAGCAGAAGACGTGGGGACACTGTTCGGGCTCTGCCCCTGCAGCACCCTGCAAGCCACGGGGCAGGTTCGGGATTGATTTCCCCATCCCTGCAGCTGCACTAGGTACACGTTGGGGAAAGTACTCGGGCATTAGCTGGGTAATGTCTGGGCAGCCTCTTTAAAACGTAAAGGCCAGCAGAACATTTTGGTGTTCTGACAGAATACACACCCCTGAGCAACTTTTCTTGCTTTACTTTGGTATTAAGGAATTTCAATCTTGTACTTCCTGTAATTCAACATGAAAAAGTATTATTATTTCTCTGTTCAGTCATGTCCATTATCAGGGCAAGACAAATAACCCTGCAGGTCTCTCTGTTGATGTCTTTCACTGTAATGGTGCTGTTGACCTTTAAGTCACCGAGTTCCAGGTTGGAAGAAACCGGGCTGTTCTTGTTTCTTCGGAGTCATTGGATTTTTGTCTAGGGAGTTATTTGTTTTATGCTGAAGCATATTCTAATTTCTTATTCTGAGCTGACATTAAAGCACACATCAAAGTAATTGTCAGATTACTCTCCTACTAAATATGAGTCAGAAGAAATGTTAGAGAGTATGAAAGAATTAATGTGGTTATGAAATTGGTGGTCTTACCAAAAAGACTCAACGGCCACATAAGTTAATTAATCCCTGGGTTTGGTCCATTCTGTTCAAAGTTAAAGTTCATTGGTAACACCTTGCTAGGAAAGCTTTCTTGGTTATATCCTCTAAGATATGTTGTCTCTGTAGATAAATACACTATTTCCATTCTTGCCAGTGTTCTGGCATCTTTTGTAAACAATACATTCCCTTGATATAAAAAATGAAATAAAAACAAAATAAAAACAATCCCGTAGTGTTACACATGTAACTTCCTATTTTTCCGTTTTTTCTCTTTATTAATGGAGCCTGCCCCAGCAATAGAATTTTGCTTGTATTCAGATTTCAAATTTAAATCTATTTTTCTGAACAAAATCTTGCAAAAGTGAGGCTGTTTCCACACATGCATTGCATAATTTGTGTCACTGTGTTTATGTCTCTCTTTGTATTTGATATTTCTTATACACCAAACCAAACACAAACCAACGTAGATGTAAACTGAGTTTATAGTCTGTTCTCATGATAAACAGTCTGGTAACTTTCCGTGGCTCAGCAACAAATGGTTACTTTTCATTTAAAATACTTTTAATGCTCTTGCAATAAGAAATACTAGTGAAAATTATTTTTTTATGGTTCAGAGATCTGAAAAACTGCTTATTAGAACATGTAATATTAAAAATAGTTTTCTAGTACTAGTATCAAATCCTAGTTTTCAAATTTTAAACTCTAAAAGCCAAAGCCCTTGTTCATAGAGAAACACATTATGGGAATTACTTGTTTCTTTATACCAGATAACCAAATTAGTTTGTATTCATTCTCCTTAAATTTCTTTAGAATGCTTAATTAATAGTTTGTGAGGAGCAAGGTTTATTCACCCATGTGCTCTTGCTTCTGAATTGTCACCTTAAAGTAAAAACATCACGAGAATACCTAGCCTTGGGAATAGAATCCATAATGTATTACCCCAGATAGGAAGATTCAGCAGTTAATTCAGTCGTACTCGTGGAAGCCCTTAAACCAGCTGTAGCTGTCATTGCTTATTACAATCAAATAAGCCTGCTTATGGTATATCTCTGAAAGAATAGAGCAATTTTAGAAATTTTTAAATGTAAACTAGCATGTTTCTCCTTTTTTCTTTTGCTAACAGAATTGCAGTTATTAGACTTCCGGAGACAATACTCAGAAATAAATCTAATTTCAACTGAATTATAATAGTAATCTGTTAGCTCATTAGATCAAGAAATATCTATGTTTATTTTCATATATAAAAAAATAGAGTTTGCAACTTTTATTTTTTGCTGAGTAGCTTCTTTGCTTTGACATTCCCACTGCATGCACAAAGTAACGTGTTATGAACTTGCAATATTTAAGCAGAACTAAAACTTGAATAGTCAGACCAGTGAGAGACGTATATTCTCTATGGTATAATAGCCATTGTACCAGAATAAAACACAGGAAGTTAAAATCAGCACAACTGAATAACGTGTAGGATGTCTAGCTGCAGTAAAACTAGAATAAAAGTCTCAGGACTTCAAATTCAGCTCCACTATGTGAATAAAACCATGATGAACCATTTTAAATAATATTTTAGAAAGTAGAGATCTGCATAGACCTGGGAAGAGAATGAAGAACAATTCATCAATCAGTTATTAGGAAAAAAAATCTCAATGTTTATTGRAATGACTTGAAAATACATTTCACCAGCTTTCATTCTGAGCCTGCAGTATAACAAATTATCATGATATCTTAGACTGACTCACAGAGTGATTGTATTTGTAACTGTATTTTATAGGATGCAGTCAAGAAACTGGTGTATGCTGTATTTTGCTCAGTGGAATAGTAGCTATTTTGCATGAGAACATACAATTTACTGCCTCCCGTGAACACTGTGCATGTTCATTGGAGCCCCGCAGGACATGACATTGTACTGACTGGCTGGTGCTCACTGGCATCAGGAACGGGGCTTTTTGCCGCAAGCTGGGCGTTGCCGACATGTCTGATAAGCCACCTCATACCGCTCACCCTGTTGTCCTGCAGTCGACAGTGGCGTGGCTGTCGGCCGCGTGAAACGAAGCTCTAGGTCGTACCCAGGCTCCCTCCCTCTGCTTGTCCCTCGCCTCTGCCGGCGGGTTCAGTGCTCTGCCCTGTTCCCTGGGGCGCGCGGGGCTCCTCGCAGCCTCGTGGGTCTGTTGAGCCTGGGGCCGGAGGGGCAGCTTTCTCCCTTCGACCTCCCCGGGTGTTGCTAGGGTCTCCCACGCGGAGGCAGCCCCGGCAGAAGTCCCACGGTAGGGACCTCCTGAGGCCTCACACCGCACACAGTCTACAGAGGGTACAAAATCCTGCCATGGCGCTAGGGAAAAGCCAAATTTTGGTGAGGATCCCTGAACCAAGTGTTCATTGCCGAGCAGGGAGGAGGGATGGGGGGGAGGCCGGGAAGGGCCGTGTCCTGCCCAGCCGTCGCAAGGGGGCTGCCGCCAGCCCCTGCTGCAGGAGGGGGCCCGTGGGGGGCAGCCTGCGGTGGCCTGCGCCACCTGCACCCCCTGGGCTGTGCTGCGGCTGTCCCGTCCCCGCGTCCTGCACCCGAAGCATCTCCCTGTGCTCAGCTGTGCCGCTCAGGGCAGAACTGGGCTTGATCACATGCATATAAACACCTGTGACATGCGTATAAACACCAAGAGATATTTCAGTGTGAAGAATGCTGCCACGGGCCACCCGGTGAACATGGTACAGTTGCTGGTAATTGGACGTAGCTTGTGGCTGACAAATCCATTTCAGTCACTTTAGTGGCAGGTATGCTATTTCAGATGCTCTTTTGCTTGATATATTACTGAACTGTAAATAAAACATTATCTTTCTGATTCCTGAGCACACTGCATTTTTATATAAATGTCTCCCTTGGCACTTGCCTCTGTTCAGAAATTTCAGGTATGCTTTTTTTGGTTACAGACCACTTTCTTCCAAATCATCAGTATCTGTCCATTGTTACGGAAATCTTTCTTACCCACTGACTCAGTTTTTAATTACAGACCTGTTGGTAACCTTCCATTTATCTCAAAGGTCTGGAGCATCCCTTCTTGTCATAGTTTTCACCTCTAATTAACTCTTCTCTCCCAAAGTGTCTGTCTGGACTGGAGCATGCACATTGTGATCACTTTACTGGGTGTTTGACAAACTACTGCTAAAGCTGTTCTTATTTTTGGAATACTTGGGGATTTTTTTTTTTAATTTGGTACTGTAAGTTCCCATGATTTTATTACATGCATAAAAGCCTATTTTGGTGAAAAGACAAGTTGGTATTTGTAGATCATTATATATTTTCATTCTGTTTGATGATTTAGCCCCTATCTTGAAGCTGCTGCTTTAGTGCTTTGTTATTAAATCCTTAGGGTAAACTCTAGAATATTTGGCACATTAGTTTCCCTTTTTGATTCAGCCATTTGTGTGGAATTTGTGGGACATGGTAATTACTCTGTAGAATATTTTTGCTTCTCAAATCAGGTAAAGGAAGATTCTGTCCCTATTATGGGGAAAGAAGTTTTAAAATACGTAGAAAAAAGGTAATCTCTGCCAAACGTAGTAGGCCACAATCTTAGGTACTCTAAACAGGTGCACTGTTTGGACTTCTGTGGACCTAAATTCATTAATATTAGCTAAAGATCTGATACTAGATGCTTCTAGAAGTACTTACTGGCTTTAGAACCATCACATTCTCCACACCAAATATGCTTTCATGTGCACACGCACACACAGATATGGATTAGTAAACTATTTGCTTTTTGTTTGGTAAAATTGGCTTCTTTCTGAGTCAAAAGGCTAAAATACCCTTCAGTATGAATACAGAGAAGGGTTGTATGTAGGGCTTTTTCTGCCAACACAGTGCTGTTTCTTACAGTGATTTTCCTCTTCCTCTTTCAGAAACGTTCTGATTAATGACCTTGTCACTTCATATAGAGACTGTCATAATTTTTATTTCTCTCTTCACTGTATGTGTAA
Source organism: Apteryx rowi (assembly GCF_003343035.1). NCBI lineage: Eukaryota > Metazoa > Chordata > Aves > Apterygiformes > Apterygidae > Apteryx > Apteryx rowi. The sequence continues at coordinate 290,081 of NW_020451083.1, forward strand.
CTTACAGACTGTAAATATCCTAGAATATATTTTCCTGTTGTAAGATGCAGAGTAAGATGTAAAATAATTATGGTTGTAGGAGTTACCCTTTCAGATTCATTTTTGCAGAACTCTTCCAAAAAAGTAATGAGGTTACTGGATTTTATTTGCATTAATCGACTTCCTTAATAAATCACATTGTCAGTAATTAAGAGTAGCGCCAAATTTTCTTTCTTTTGGATTTATTGTTAGTTTTGCTGTTGGATTTGTTGAAAAAAGTATAGTTTAAAATTGTGTACTAAAAGACATGTTTCTGCAAGAGCAGCTATTTCTTTCACAAAAAAGGAGAAAGTCTCCCAAAAAGAAGACATTTAATTTTAAAGCTGAAAATTTAAAGTTCAGTTAATTTTAAAGTTAAAAAACTCCTTAGCAAGACTCTTCAATAGTGATTAAGCAAACAAGTATCCAGATGTTGTTGCCCTGAGATAGGATATTGGCTGTCATAATCATGCCAGAAAATATCATGATAGCTTATTTCATAGCTCATATAAACAAACAATAATGAACCTAAATCATAATGGAGAGCTATGCTAGTGCACGATTATTAACCTAGAGTGAATGAGGTCTCAGTCTTTGAAATGCCGCAGGTTAAGGGAAATAGAAGCAGATTCTGCCCTGCTTCCACCAAATGATTTCAGGAAGGATTCTTGCCTTAATTTACCTCTTTTCTTGCAAAATTCTCTATTTTTATTATTTCTTATTTTTGTTTTATTTCTTCCTTTAAGAATAAAGTAGTTGTCATTTAACAAGTGAGATTGTTTTGCTTGCTTGAACTGTGATGGCTAGAGAAAGAACCCTTGCATTTACCAGGTGGAATCACGTGCTTGAATTGATATTGAGTAATGATTTATTGAGATTTGGGCAGCTGGTTTCTTCTTCTCATTAAATCTAGTAATCTTGAGAGAAGATTATTTAGAGTTCAGTTCCTGTGAAGATACCCCTTTATTGCTCATGGTTTCATGCAGTTTTCCATAAGCATGTCATTGCCTCTTGCAATGATAGCCTTTCTCTAGGATGCCCGTTGCCCAGATAGTCACCAAGTCTGCCAGTGTTTAAGATAAAATATGGGGTGAGATTGTGCTCAAATTGGTAGGGGTGCAGCTGTTCAGTTTTATTTACTGTAATCTAGAGGAAGAATTGCTGCACAGATAAGATTTGCTACATATAAAATATACAGGCCAGAATATCAGTAAGCAATCCCTTAATGGATTTCTCTGAAGTAAAACTGTCTGAGCTCTTACTTTATTTTTGGTCCTCTGTAGCATAATTGGCTTAGAGAAGTAATGCCGCATTTACTATCATAATTAAAATAAAGTAACATTTTTAATATTAATAAATGGCTTCCATATTATTATGACACATTGATTAAATTTGATACAAACTTCCTTCAGACTTGCTTTTGCTTGATAACAGTGCGTGACTGTAATTGACTTTTGTTTCATCTAGGGTTTCTCTAAATTAAAAAGAACAAAGAATATCAGATAAAAAGTAAACAATACAAAAATGTATATTTTCATAATCCTTTTTGAAATGCAAATATGTTACAAAACATATTTCCCAAATGTTCTGAAGTTATTTTATATTAATAAAGATTGCCTATCATTGCCTTCAATTAAAAGTTCATTTATCAAAGATAATCTCTGTGTCTTTGATACTATAACTGATAAATCTAATCCATTCATTAAGATGAATGAAACCTCTGCTAAAAACTGTAACAGTACCAGGTGGGCTCAAAGAGAAAAAAGGTGGTGCTTTTGACTGCTGTGGATATAATTTTAACATGGACAAACAATGCAAATAAGTAGCAAAAGGAAAAACAAATATCCAGTTTGCTTGTCCCGTCCTCCAGAATACAGTACACGTTTAGTTACATGCATTTGAGATAAGAGTAAATAAAATAGTCTCTCTTGTCTTGCTTCACTCCAATTAAAGTCAGTCAGTTTACTATGGACTTTAATGGTAATAGATCTCTTTCTAGTTCAGAAAGGTTTTTAGAAAACTCACTAATTGAATTTTGATGTGGTGAAGAGAGGTCGCATCATTCTGTCCTTACTGAAATATGTGGGAGTGCTGCCATAGTTTGAATAGCATCAACATTGCGCTCTGTGACTTTACACTTTTGGTCTGTACTTCTGTACATGGTGGGAAAAAAAGTGGACAAACCAACCTCAGTTGCAATACCTACTCCTCATGTTTGTCAGAGAAGTTCAGTGCAACACATCCATTTGTAGTCTCCAGAGGTGACACTGTCTGATCATTGTATGTTCTGCAGCGGTAAGTGAAAATCCACAAGAGGTAAGTTTTATCTGACATTTCTGGCTACATCTAAAAGCATCAGTCTGGGAATTTATATTTTAGGAAAAGAACCTGTGGGAATGTAAAGTTGGTCGTAAAGGGAAGAAAAATCTCACAACAGATAGTTTATTCTCTGTCATACATATATTAACCCAGGTGGACACATTTCCAACTCCAGCATTCATGGCAAAGGAATATTTCAAAGGAGAAAGAAGACATCGTGTGGAAGATGACATTATTATTCCATCCATACCTGTCCAGTTTTCTGTTTCTTGCCAGAATCACATCCAGAAGATGTTGTAATATGTAGCAGAGCAAAAATGGGTAGCTGTTGGCTTTACCACAGTGCTTTGTATATCCAAATCCTTATTTTCTCTTGCTTTATATCCCTGGAAGTTGCTCAGCCCACTCATTAGTTAAACTAGTTCTTATCCTCTGAAGCTTCCAGCAAAGTTTCTCAGCTTGGGTAGACTGCTAATGTTAATATAGCAGTGCAGCTGGCCAGTGCCAGCCTCGCTTGGCATCTGTTTGCACCCATCCATATAATCAAACACAGTTTGCCACTTACTTACACATGAAAAATGCTTGCTCTCTGCTGCTGAAATTTCAATTGCATCTTTTATCTGCATGTCATTCCTCTCTTTACAGCTACCATCAGATCATTGTATTTCTCTGAAAGTTAAGCTATGTCGTTTCTAATTGTCCGTGTCAGAAACTTCACCCTATTTTTCCTTTGGTAGTATCAGTTGTATGTCCATATTATGCTCTGATTTCATGGAAACTTTGGTATGAAAATGAGGGTTATAATTCTTGCCCATTTGCCAGTGCCTTCCCCTGCAAGTGCCGTCTTTTCAAAGGCTTGGCAAAGGGCAAAGTACATACACACAATTTTTTTAGCCAGTCAAAACAGCATTTGTTTCTCGCTCTGCTACTTCACACTGATTAGATGGTAGATTTTTTAGATTATCTCCTGACCACTATAGCACTCTTGTTCCCTTCCATGCTGCTAGGAGATTTATTGATTTAATTGAAGCAGTTTTTACTGGAGTTTTTCAGCTTTAGATTTGTCTCTTCCTCCTCAAGTTGTTCAGTTTACTCATTTTTATTGTCCTCTGGGCTATGACTATTTTTCCCAGAGGTTATGAGTTAAAACAAAGGCTCAATTATTCTTCAAGAATCTACTTGTGATTAACTTGTCTTTAACTTACCTTTAACAGTAGATCAATTTCATCTATGCCCGTCTTACACAGGGAACTTCCCGGGGTGTGTGTATGGATTAATTGCAAGAATTTGAAGGTAATTTCCATTTAAAGGAAACGAAAATAGGTTGTTTTAACAATACGGTAGCAGCTCAGTGTCATATCTGCTTGGGAGCTTTGTATGAACATAAGATTTTTTTCCTGTCGGCTGGTTCTGCAAATATTAATAAAGCGCGAGTTAAAAATAATGAAATATAATGATAATATTGCATCAATATAAAGCTCTGTCCTTGCTCTCTTCTCTCCTTTGGTAGGATCAGCAGGGGCACAGTAAAAAGCAAGGTTGTTTTGTGTTAGGTCAGACAGTGGAACTGTTCAACAGTTGTTTGGTATTCCTCAAGGTGATATTTCAGGCTATGTGAAGGTATTGAACTGGGAACACAGGATTTCCAGCAGCAATGAAGAACTTGCAGAAAAATACAGATACTGTTTGCTAACTATACTGCACAACATTTGAAATCATACTAGATAATTCTGAGAGAACACGTTTCTGTTCTTATTGTAGCAATTTTTAGCAATTTGTAGTTAAGCAGAATTGCCTATTGCAGTGATAAATAATAGCATATGGCTGCATGTATATACAGAAAACACCCATGCGTTACATATGCAGTATAATGCCATTCCTGTCATTTCCATTAAATTAGCATTGCAGAGTTACAGAAACTTACTGTGCTGCCAAGAGAGTTTACACAGTTTTATTTAATTAACAGAAACTATACATCTCAAGTTTTAAGAAATCCCTGAGTTCTTCTGCCTCAAATACATCTGTTGTTTCTTTTTCATGTTCCAAACAAGTCAAAAGAGGACAAATTAGATTATCATTACTGGAGAACCTTCTTTTCTTATAACTAGTTTTTCAGGACATCTGTCCAGTTTTATTTCAGACTCTTAAAAAATCTCACCTCCTTCTCGCCAAAGGACAGCTCTGACAGTTGTAGACCCAGCAAAGAAATCAAAACAGAGATTTTTATCCAGCACTTTGATTTTTTTTTAAATTCTTGTTATTAAAAAGTAGAAGAATAAAAAGCTCTCTCTCGTGTAGACACGTATTGTTGATTATTCTTTATTAAAGAATAGCTGTGATTCAACAGGAAAATATATGTAGTTCTGGAAGCTTACATCAAAGGAAAATTAAGGATAGAGAAATACATTGAAGTAGCCAGCTAATAACAGCAGTGAATTTGGAGAGTATTGACTTCTGATGCTCTGCCAGACAAGTTCTGGTGAATCCCTACGAAGGTGCTGCTGGCTCCCCTGCAGAGCTGACACCTGGGACACCCAGAGGCAGAGGCTGTAGGTTAAATCACCAATGAGGACAAGCACCATCTGAGACACTGAATTGCGTGTCTGATGGATAAGCACCTAACCCCTTTTTCCAGCTCCAGTGAGAGGGCTAGGAATACAGGTAAGGAGGAACTGATCTTAATCTGTCTCAGCAAGATTCACTGCAGCTTATGTTACAGAGTTCAAAGTGTTAAATTCTTTTGCTGTGACACACAGCAGGAAAAAGGATTTTTCATGCTCTAACATGAATTTAAATTCCTCTAACTCTATCTGGATCTCTCCTCTGCATGTATAGAATGCCTTCATGCCCTCATCAGTGAATTTGAAAAAAAAATATTTAACTTAAATATAACTCTGCTGTAGATTTTCTGGTGCTAGAATGCTCTCTATTAAGAAAACTCTAAGAAAATAAGGATAACTTTAATAGGTCAGACAAAAAGTCCATGTAGCCCAGGACTGTCTTTTACAGTGTCAATGCTGTGAAACTTAGGCAAAAGCAGAACAGTTTAATCATGTATTGACTCTTTCCCACACTACTTTCTCAGCCCCAGTATGTCTCAGGGTCTTACTGATCCTGGTGTGTTTTATAACTATGGATTTCTCTTCTGTGAATTTGTTCAATTAGTTCTTGAAGTTGTGCGAACATTTAGCATCTTCAGGATTCTGCAGCAGAGCGTTTCAAGGCTTAAATGTGTTTGATAGGAAGAGATACTTCCTTTTTTTTTTTCTTTTCTATTTGCCTCTCTCTATGGCACTTCTTAAATGTTGCATCTTATTAGCTATCCTCCAGTCCTCTGGTACAGAGGCAGATTTAAGTGAGAGGTTATATACTGTAGTTATAGTTTATTTTCTCTTAAGCAACTTTGAATTGTTGGGTAAATACCATCTGGTCCTGGCAATTTGTTACTGTTCATTTCTTCCATAAGTTCTTTAAATTAATATTTCTCTTTGAGGTAAATCCATCAGTGTGTTACCTTCAAATAACATTCTCAGCACAAGTACCTTCCCAGATCCTCCGTGGTGAACATGGCCTTATCTTTTATGGCCATTCCCTCTTACATCTTGATCATCAGATGACTCTGTAGAGTCCCTGTCAGGTTTCCTGGTCTTAATATATTTTTTAAAAGTTTTATGTTTAGTTTTCATACCTTCTCCAAATTCGTGGCTTGTCTTACTGTGATTTTACATTTAACTTCATTCAAAGGATCTTTATTCCTTCTGAAAACTTTATGTATCACGCTGATTAATTGTGCCAGATATTTTTGCCTCCCTCTAATTTTTTTAATAGGCCGTATGCATATATTCTGAGCCTCTAAACCTGCAGTGTTTAAAATCAGGTATCCTGATAGATGCCTGCTACTTTCAAACAAGAAAAGTAAAAAGATTCCCACTGCTGAGTGTGAATCATGCAGTATCCACACTGATGTTCCAAATATCACAAGCCTCTACAGCCAGATGCACATTTGGTTGGTTCAGAAACTTGAAATTCAGCTTCTACCTTTACGATATAATCCTGTCCATCAAACTCACTTTGCAACTTAGTTGGACATAGAAATGCATATTTCAAACCTGTCACTTTCAGGAAAAGCATTAAGAACGATGTGCACCATCATTCCAAATGTATTTGATTATCACTGCTTTAAAGTAGATGAGAAGCTCATCAGAGTACCCAGGAGACTTGGGAAAGTGGTAGGATTTCCCTATTTACTTGCTGGTATAAATGAAGAAAATGCGCAGCAGCGCTGTGTAACTTGATCTACAATCACTGTTAAAATGCCTGTCAACCTGCTTGCACTTCACCTTAAATGATTGTCAGAAAAGTGAAAGAGGGTAACTCCATCTATTCTTTTTTATGAGTCTGAAAATCAATGCAAATGCCATGTCTTACTTTATAACGGTTATGCTACTGTATCTTGCAGTTATCAAATTACTATTTTATTTGTATTTTCAATTTGCTATACTAATCATACTTTCATTTCAAATCTACAAGTTACAATTTCTTTCTCTTGTTACTATAATGAGCTATGTAATCACCAGAATTTTGTGTCTTTAAGATGCCCTTTACCTTGGTTTACTTTCCCACTCATTTATTTATAGGTTTTCTTGTCTCATCAAGTGCGTCTCTAGCTAGCATTTTACTTTTCTTCATCCTCTTGTGATTTCTCACGTTTAAGAGATGCGTCTAGAATAGGAAACTTTTTAAAATAAATCCTTTAAAAAGAAGATAGTTCTTACTTTGCAAAATTATTTTTACTTCTCTTCTTGGAGCTAAATCTCTTTATGCAAGGCATTTGTTCTTCGTGATGGTGATATTTCAAATTATTATTGTTTAAGAGGTCTGAACAGGAACAGGTTCACAGTGCCATAGTTATGAACAGGTACACCAGTATTTTCAAGCTAGTGGAACAATCTCCAGAGCCAAGTGCTTAGAGGAAAATAATCTGAAAGCAGAAGAGAACTGAAACTCTTCTTACCACTGACACCACTGAGCAGCGAGATACCTAAGCCCAGAATGACGAAGGAAGCTCAAAGCCTTGTAGCTAATCTCCTCATAGTTTCCCCCAGAGATAGGAGTACGGACAGTGAGGAGTCATTCTCTGAGGTGAACATCAGACCAATAGATCTATGGTCTTCTAAACTAATGGAGGTTAGCTACACTTACAACTTAAGAGGAAAGTCTACATATGGTAGCTTGCAGCAAAGCATAAGATACATGAAAACTAAAAGTATAAATGGACCATTGGCTGTTCTAAAATCACTTTTTCCAGCTAAATAACAAAACCCCCCAAAATCCACAACTTCATTGCAAATAAGCAGTTTGTTATTATGTCACTCATCACAGGATCTCAAAGAGAGGAAAAGACAAGTACCCAGAGCACGTTATAGTTTAATCATATGTAATCATTTTATAGATAATACTGTGGCCATTTCCAATCTTGCAAACTGGATTCTACCCTGGCTTAGGCAGGGACAACAGGTCCAAATACCAGAAATCTCTAGTATGATTTCCCATGACTTACAGCTAAGGGTATGGTTAGAGGAGTTAAAACTGGGGACTGTCAAGAAGCCGAGGTTCTGAAATTGCACTGGAAATCTAGAAAAAAACTAAAGATCTGGCTTTGAATCAGAAGTAGCGCACCTGAGCTGCTAGTCCGATGAGTTTATCCCTTAGAGCAGGGGCTAGCTGTATCAGACTGCCTTGAACAGGGACTTCGCAGGGTTGGACACCATTCTCTTGCTTGACTGGAGAAGTGTGCAAGTTTGGTGAGGATACAAATCCTTGCACACAGATTTAAAACCTGTCCTCAAAAATAACAAAAAGGGCATGGCAGTATCTCTGCAGTTCAGGGGAGATGACAGAGGCAGACAGAAAACCTCAAAGTGATAATAAGATGGTTGTGATAAAGTGGCATTTTCTATGGTTTCTTTCAAAACCTTTTATTTTTCATGGCATTTCATCAGTTTCTAAGGAAAAAGAAAACCTTTTTCTCAATAAATTTGCACTAGACAGAACTCTTCAATATTATATTATTATGAATTAACTTTCAACTACAGTAAATTCACCTGTATGGATTTGTGGGACACATTCTGATAAACATTCAAAATGGAGTTGTTTTCTTCCCTCTCAACATGATTATTGCTGAGACAAGCAAGCTACTTGCATTTTAGCTTTGGCTTACCACTATCATAAAAGTATATCTATTCTTTCCCTATTTCTAGCCTCCTTCCTCACACACCTGTGAAATGCTTATAGAATGGATTATTTCCCAAACTTTGTGAAAACTTCATCTTTTCAGTAAAACATAAAACATATAGCTGAAAAGTCCATGTGTGTAAGCAGCTGCATTGAAACATCTGCTATAGTAGATGGGTTTGGAAGATGCTAAGAAGAATCTACATTGAACAACATTTTAGATGATGCAGAAATTTATTAGCAAATATTGTTTTCAGTGATGTTCAGTGTCACATTTTGAGTTTTGTGGCATTCTAATCTGCTTTGTGTTTGAATGCCAAAGTTTGAATGCCAAAGCTTCTAGCTTTCCTCAGGGAGGAAGGAAGGAACAAGGTAAACAGATCAAAATGTATACAGTTGGGCTACATGACTTTCTTTCAGTTCAGCTGCAATTACAACATTGACTCTGAATCACCTCCAAGTGCAGTTTTGCCTTTATGTTAAGTGTAAGTACTGGGTAATCTGTGCATATTTATGTAATATTTGCTAACATTAGCATGAAGAAGTCTGCCAGATAAATGTAACTTTTTTTCAATTCATTTGATGTGGCAGCTATACCCTCTGATTTAACCAAATAACCATTATTCAGTACACTGAGTCTCTTCTGTCCCCCACTGTTTAAATATTACTATTTCCAGTACCTCTAAAGAGTTCTCAGCCGGCTTTTCAAACTGTGGTTGGACTATGTTAATATTCCATACTGTTAACAATATAAACTAACTGTTCTTCATTACAAGATACTCCCCCCAATTAATCTGTCAAGCATACTTAACTGTGCAAATCCAACACGGTGTTTTATTTAGTTCCATACCATTAAGGAAATCTCTGCTTCTAAGTAAGGAATACTTTTTAAATATAGCGATAGGGCTATATATTACAAATGCTGTTAATGTTTGTAAATGCTTTGATCCATTTAGGCCAGTGTTTCTTCTTTTAAGTTTAACTGCTCTTACTCAGATTCTGAAGAACAGATATTTAATGTGAACTTTGTGTAAGCCAGAGAAAGGGAAAAAAGTCAGTTAAAATTTTCCCTCCCAATATATATGCACATTCTTTCCCCCAAACTCAAACGGAGGCTAGAAACTCAGGGCTGAAGGCCTGACTGAACAAGTGACTGCTCATGAAYGCGCTACTGGGTGTCACTGAGAGCTGATCAGCTGGTCTGTACCTGGGACAAGCTTCGGCACTGCGCCTGTAGTCTGAGTCTTTGCCCATGAGCTGCCAAGCACTACCTGAGTAGGTGCGGACGCTTAGCCTACTCCCGGCCCGAAGGAGGATGCAGCTGTAATTCAAGTGACTGCTTTTTGTTGGGTTCTCAGGATCGGGGTAGCAGTCACGGCAGCTCTTCTGACGGGGAGTAACCTGGTAAACTGCAGTAAGCTAATTACTTTTGATCTCGAGGACATGCCTGTAGCTAAAGCTAAGGAAAATTTCCTTTAGGCTTTACTGCTTCTTTGCTCCTCTTTAGCAACTGGAAAATGTAGAAATATTTTAAATATGTGAAAGCAGGATAATTAAGAGCAATGGATAAATTCTAACATGCATCACCAGCATCTCCCCCAAACTTCTTGTTTATTGTGTTGTGTTTTTTTTCCCCATCTTCTTAAATTTCAGAGAAAGTCTTCCAATCCTTTTAAGTATTCCCTACAAAAATCTCTTATTAACTGAACACCATACATAAATGTCTGATGTATGCCCTATGTTGTTCACTATGAATCTTACTTGCAAGAATGTGGATATCTGAGTTTGCAGTCTGGCAGATATTTGCACTTGCAACTGAAGTTATTTCCCTCCTGCTTGAGATTGGTGTCAGACATGCCTGTCTCGTATAGGTCATGTTCAAGACTTCAGTGCCCACCCCTGCTTGTCACCATTCCACCCATCAGTTCTGCAGGCAGAAATATGTGTATAGTTTACACCTTAATCCAGTTCTGTGAAAAGGATCCAGGTTATTTTAAACAACTTTGGTTATTATTTGTTTGTCTGTTTTTAACCCAGGTAAGTTTGGGAGAATGGGGCTAGGAATCACACTTGGCTATGCCAGCAGATTGGAGGGATACTTGGCCCCCCATGGAGGGAAATGGGAGATGTTTATAAACAGCAGAAGAATGGGCTGAGGTAGTAGCTGTATACTCCAGAGTGGCATGTATGACCACAGATTTGGAACTATTTGCAGAATTAGATTAATTAATGCTTGATGCTTAAAAGGAGACCCCATAGTCAGTACAGTACAGTTTTGTGCCATTTTGTTGGACTCACATGTCATCCATAGAATGAAGCAAAATGATAGAAGAAGATTCTGGTTTCCACACTGCACTGTAAAGCCCAGTAACTCTCTTTTGGATTGTGAGTTTATCAAAGGGTTATTGCTGCGTGGTTTTAACAGTTTGTTTGAAGACAATCCTGACAGCAAGAAAATTGCACAACCATAGCAAAAAAAGCCTTGGTTGATTTACTGTCAAGGACAGTATCCCACATATTTCTGAAGGTGTCAGCAAGTAGCTGAATACAGATTTCCAGAAGGCTGCTGTATTCCATACTGAGCGCTGCAGTGGCTGCTAACTGATGGCAGTGGTTCACTGTGCTATTGGTCAAAAGGGATTATGCAAGGGAGTGACAGCTCTAGTGCAGTCAATGAAGTTTGTGAAAACATTAGCTTGAAGAAGCTGTTTTTCAGTGACCATTAGTGGTGCACTGAAAATGGTTTTTGATTTGCTTTTGTGCAGGGAGTGAAGCATCCAGTTGTCCAGGTTCACTGACTCCTTGCTAAGAGGTACTTTGTCTCAAAGACAGGAGCAAGAATTTGGAGAATATCCTGGAAATAATTGCCAAAACTGTAAATTGGACTGTGGTCTGAGTGCTGAACTGCTGCCAGTTCCAGGCACTCCTAGATGAAGATCAGTCACAGTGCTTAACTTTGCTATTGTACAATGTCATATAGCTTAAGTGGGAACAAGAATTTGATGGGTTTGTAGCATGGCTTGATGAGATAAGACCTTTTTTTAGAATAAAGGTTGGAAATCATCATCGGCTGAAAGAAATGGCAGGTTTTGCCAGCCCCTGTTTTACCATAATAATATCCTAATGTGTAAAGTCATCAAAAATGTGAACTTTAGGAAAATGTCCAGGAAGATATTTCAATGATACCGTGGCTGACTTTCACTAGAACCTTGAGAGCTGATAATTAAACAGCCTCTAACCTTGAGTTATTGGATCGTTGGACTTTTATCAGAAACTGTTGGGAATAGAGAAGCCTGTCTAAAGATTTATTTACAAGATTTTACCTTTTGTGATTTCCCAGCAAAGACTTAACATTCTTTTATTAACAGTTCCGTTTTGTTCAGACTAAATGAATTCACTTTTGAGAAAGAAAGAGATAAATTTCTGAAAGAAAGAAATTTGCTGCCCTAGATGTGAAACTTGGTAAGAAGCAGTGTGAAAGATGGAACCACGCAGCTTTCAGTTAAGGAAAATTGTCTTTTGCTTCCTAATCAGGTGTTGCAAGGTGTCTTATGACTGTCAGGATGCACTTCTTGCATTACTTTTGCTTCCTATACATTTGTAGATAGCTCTTCTCAGTGTTTAACTTCATCAAACAGAGCTTTCAGTAGCATGCCAATAACTGGCAGAGCATTAGATGTATCTTATCAAACAAGCACATTTTATCAGTGTTATCCTCCTAAGCCACAGAAAAAGTTGTTGGCTAGAAAGTCTGCATTCATACCACCAAAAGTTATTTGTTCCATTTGGGCAGGGTTCAAAACCTGTTTTTCAGAGGGCTGCTTTGTTGTAGACTTCATACTCGACCTCTCAGTGTTATAATTGAACTTGAATTCAAATTGGTGCCATCATCTGTACCTACAAAATGGAAAATGTTTTCATGTGCAGCAAAGTATGATGGAGTCATTTATGAAACCCAGTGCTTAAAAAACCTGGGCATTTCTGGCATGTAGACTGTGACATACTTCTTGCATAGGATAACATACAACTGTTTAAGAAACATGCTCCAAACGTTTACTGACTTGCTCAACATTCAATAATGGTATTGTAAGCAAGAGGAGAGACATAGCTTAAGATGTAAATACACCTTTCTTTTATTAGTTTAGGTATCAACAGTAGATACAAAACACCATTCATCATCTTGATTTTTACCAATATTACCAAAATTTACCAATATACCAAAATTTACCAATTTTAATTCATCAAATATAAATCAGAAAAAGAAGAGTGAGAATATCTGTTAAAAATGTCAGCGCTGAAATCATTCAGTATCTTTGGAGTTCTTGCTCAGTGGGAGTGTCCTGAAGGGTAGTGAAAGAATTATCACATGGACAGGTTACAGGAAGGGACTCGTTTAGAGTAGCAGTTTTATTGACATCATCTTTATTGATTGATTTATTTATTTTACTATAAACTTTTTTTTATTTTTGAAAATACTTACATGACACTGATAACCACCAGGGAATTTACTATGTCTGTAATTTATTAGGGTGATTCAGGGATGTGAGAAGTGGTAATTAGCTTGTAAACAGATTACGGAGAGGCAATGGTATCTAGCAGATTTTGTTCTACCCTCTGGCATGCATTAGATAGTTTTTTTTCTGAAGTAGACATGCTTTACTTCAGCATGGAAGTTTGCCAAGATTGCTCCCACTTATGAAGAGGAAGATGCGCTGGGGTTTGGCAGCTACCAGGCTTTTTCTGACCGGCTTTTTCTGCTATGCAATATTACTGAGCAGCTGGTAAATACACGTCTGTCCTTTCTACTGTGATTTCCAATGTAATACATTTTTACCATTCTTGGCTGTGGCCAGTAAGTCAAACTGTATCCTGAGCTGCCTGCAGTAAAGGGTGTTGCTACTACATTTAGTTTAGTGAAGGGGCACCAGAGTTGAAGTTAGAGAAGTAGGACTCTTTATAAAGAGTCAGCTCTGCTACTGACTTACTATGTGCAAGTAATTTTATCTCTTCATATTTCTTCCAGCCTTTATCTGTCTTGGCACAACAGCTGTATCTTACTAAACTTTTAAACTTGGCGATATATTTGGACATACCTAATATGGCAGGATATCTGTCTAAGAAAGGGCTATTGAACTGATCTGAGTTAAAATATCCCCAGCCTATAATAGGTACAAGGACTGGAGGCAGATGATGGAAGTGGGGAATGCTCTTCAGTAAAGGCTTGGCTGTTCCTCTGTTGCGGGGATAGCTGTGCTGCATGAGGAGCTCACAACTCCCCCGTCCTCAGTGACCCCTCACCTTCCCCAGCCGCGCTCCTCGGAGTCAACTTCTAGGAGTCCCTCCTTTCCCTAGTGAGCCAGAGTGAGCGCGCTCTGCTGGAGAACTGCGGCTTAGTCCCCGTGTGGATTTATGACTGGTGAGACAGAGCTGGAGGGGCCCATCTGCACCGTCCCGTGAGGAGCTGCAGCTCAGGGATTTGCAGCAGATCACAGGGAAGGTGCAGGGCTCTGCCGACCCGCCGAGTGGCCCAGCTGCCCTGGGCGCGCCGGCGCCTGGAGCTGCGCGACCAGAGTTAGCGCCTCCTGCCTCCTCCTTGCGCGGAGGTGGTGCATGCGCAGACATGGCTTTTTGCTAAATGGGATTTCAGTTTCAAATGTTGTATTAATCATTTGTTTATTTTAGTATATTGATTGCGTGATCCCTAGAATACTTGATGGATGACACCATTTCAGGATTATCTTTTTTGTATAGCTATCTGCAGTGGCACAGCCTTCTCTTAGATCAGTGCACAGCACTTCTGCCTTCTCACCATATAGCACCGGAAGAGTATTGCGCTGGACTAGACGAATTTAAAGAAGACAGTTCAGAAGGATCTAGTTTCTCAAATGCTTAAATTCTTCTACCCAGTACAAAAAATCCATTGTTATCAAGCTAGATATTTGAAGAATTGTTTACACGTGGTAATAGTGTCAAACAGAATGGAGGGAGGATTTTATGGATAAAATTATGCAGTGATGACGGCATACTTTAAGAGCATTAAGGCAATTGTTCTAGAAAATATAATTCAAGATAATTTTTTTTGTTTTACTTCAGATTGCAATCTACAGTTTGAAGACACAACATTCCTTAAATATTACAGAAGAAATTAAATATTATAAATGGGCTTTACAGCCAATAAATATAATCTCTGAAAGTGTAAACTGAGGTTATGGTTCTGTAAAGTCACTGTTTTTTCAGCTCATGTCTTTGTGTTTAAAAAAAGTTATAATTTAAGTGTTCCAGTAAAAGAATGGATGAAGATTTCAACTGTTACTTCCTTAGGTGACTCATTTATTGCCTAGGTAATACAAATAAGTTTACTATTTGATGAGAACAAATGTAAGCAAGAAACCAAGAAAGGAAAGAATTTTGTAATTATTATCATGCTAAACTACATTATGTCAAATTACCTTCAGCAAACAGGCTATTCTGCTCTCTGTGCCCTTGAAAATAAATATCAGATATATCTGAAACATCTGAACAAATCTGAAAGCTAATATGGAACTAATCCAAAGGCTACTGAAGTGAATGGCAAGATTCCTGCTGATGCCAATGAGTTTTGGCTACATGCCAACATAAGTAGCATTCAGGTTACCAAAGAGCGAAGCTGCTGAAATGCAAGAGAAAATTTTTCTTGTCATTTGCTCAGCTTTATGGGATGGACAGCAGCTGTCTGGATTCTTGCAACAGAAAGCATATTTTGGGGATGTCCATCTGCTGCTGTTCAGATTATATGGGCAGAGAAGTTACCATCTATAACACAGGAAGGATATAGCTAATATTTGTGGCTCGAGGATTCTGTGGAATCTCAAGATTGATCATTGCTATAAGTAAAAATGAATAGAGATATCAAAGTAACGGAGAACTACAGTTATTGACAAATATTCATAAATCAGCCCCAACTCTATGGAGGGTGCATTTGTTTTTGTTTTTGTTTTTGTTTTTTTAATTACTGTCATTAGACTATTCAGGGGCCTGTTATCAGTACCATAAAACATCTCTGCTGTTGTTCTAAAAATTACATCAGTTTAAAATTTATTTTATTTCTCTGTGTCCTGTTTCCATGTCACTGAATGTGTCCCGTGACAATGATAACACCTCCACTGATATGGCTGGCTCACTGATATGGCACAAACATGCACATCTTGCTGCTGGAGTTTGTAGCTAGTTGCTGCCTCATCAGGTCTATTCTGGAAGTCAGGTGGAAAGGTGTCCCGTTTCATCACTAGTTACACTGACCAGCTGGCCATGTTTGTTGACTACATTAGTGGTAGCCTGCTTGAAAATATCAGCTATTTGCTGGATGCTAGGCAGTATGTGAAGCGGTAGTTGATTTCTTGTAACTTCTGAGCTAAAGAGCTTTACTGAGCATTCAGAGCTGAGAGTCCTAAACAAGAGTGATTGTATAAAATAAACTCTTACTTTACAAGTTAGTTGACTGGAAAGGTAAGTTTTAGTGAGCAGTGAAGCACTATGTTAAACAGAAACTGTTTACACTGAAGTATAATATTGTGTTTGTTAACAAGCTAAGCAAAGACCTATATCAAGAAGCAGTTATTTAACTTAAATTCAGTCAAAATACTAAGCAAATTTCATTCAGTTTGGAGGTTAGTTTTGGGGTCAGTTTTTTGTATGTTTTTGCAAAATCCTCTCTCCTGGAGTGCACATCAGAGTGCAAAAATATATTTATTTCAGAACAGGCCGCATATAAAGCATTCTTGTAATATGCCTAGAGAGATGAAAGCAGAATTTTTTCATCTGCAGTGGAAGAAGATATAGTATAAGCGTGCTAGAAATAACTAACAAAATTATTTAATTGCATCCCTTTAGAATTGTACTGTTGGAATTTTAGGGGGATTTTATATAGTTTCAAGACTGAGTACTTGTCTTTTTTGGTGGAGAGTTACATGTCAGAGTGTCAAATGAAGGGCCTTTTCCTATGTTTCTCAGTTAAGTAAACTGCAGATTTTCTTATGAATGTGCTGCTGCTTTCAAACCGATGGACAACCCAGGGATAACTCTTCCTTGGGCCCGCATGGTTACATTGTTATGTTCCTTCCAGTTCAGTTGGAAAAGAAAACGTTTATGACATTCTTCCTGAGTTCTGCCAGCAGAGCAATCTCTGCCCTCTTGGTGTGCTGAAAAAGCAAATCCAAATACAATGCCAAGTGCAGCAGCTTGTGTGGAACATCGTTATCTGGTAAATAGATCCTGACTTTTTAAGGTATATGTGGTGCTATGAAATAAGAAATAGTCACTTCACTTAAGAAATATTTACTATACAGTATGAGCAAGTCACATTAAATAAAGTACATATTGTTTTGGAGTAAGATTGATGTACTGACAAATCTCTAAATCAGTCATCAGCAAGCAGGGTTTTTTCTGCATGGAGTTTGAGAAACCAGTAATCAGGCCTGATGCTAATCAGGAATGTTGCACTGATGGCTCAGTGAGTCGGAAGTCGCTGTGCTATCCGCAAATGTTATAAACAAGAATAGGTAGATAAAGGTGAGAACACAGGGAGTCGGATGTCTTAGTAAGCCAGACTTATTCAACCAAAATGTACTGCAACAGAGCTAAATGCAAAAATATATCCCCAGGAACAGGGAATTCAAGTCAGACATAGAGATTATGAGAAGCTGTGACTCTGCAAAGGAAATGAGTTTAATACCACTTAAACTCTCACAAGAAACGGCTATCTGTACAAAAGGATAGTATGCACAGTAAAACAGGGATAGGGGTATTTCTCTGTGCATGAAAGATACTGGGGAAACTGGTGTTGGAATCCTGCTACCAATCTGATGAACAGATCTGCTAAAAGAAGATACTGGAAACATTGGCCTTCCTGGAAGATGCCTTTTAGTCAAACAGTATTTTTTCCATATCTGGAGTGAAATTTATTGGTTTATAATTTACAAGAAGCTAGGCTAGATGCTCTGAAGACACCTCTGATCTTAATCTGAAGGTTAGTGAGAAAATTGAAGTTACCAAGTAACTAATTATTTCTCTGCTCATCATTAAATCGGAGAAAGAATATTAGAACGCCAGACATTAAAAGCCTGTGGAAGTAAACTGGGCCATTCAGACTACTGAGAGTTAAGGTTTCAGGTTGTTCTCAGGATCAAGTTGGCCTCAATTACTGCAGTTTGTACTGAACTCCAATTTTTATGCTCAGAACCATAACAGCCAGGTAATTAGTTTATGTTTTTCAACTTAAGATTCTGAAGAACCTAATGACAACTTTCAAATAAAAATAGCTGTTCACTGAATTACTACATACCAGCCCCTTTCAATTTCTAACTGTTTCTGAAAATATGGCTTTTGAAAGGTTTCTAAAATAAAAAGAATCCCCAAACCAAAGCCATTACTGATTTAGTGTCTTTCTCAGAGTTATTGATCTCCTGTTGGAACGTAGTGGGATTCTCTGCCAGTGGCTGAGTTGAATGTACCTGGTTGCGAGGGATAAGGCTTGTGTGAAAGAAAGAAAGAAACAAGTGGGTAGAGAATACTGTAGAAAACGTTATCACCTTAAGCTGACTAACAAAGTTGAGCATGATTTATCGATGATGACTGCAATATATAAGGATTGTGGAGTGAAGAAAATCTTTTATTTCATATCAAGATAAATGTGACTGCAAACTACCTACTACTTGCAGATCTGCATGTTTGTCCATAAGGGTCACTGTAATAATCACAGGGAATAATGAAGGATAAGCTTTGCAAACCTTGTATATTTTGCAGCTATGTGTAATTTTAGTGTGGAGGAGAAGTTGTCACTCTAGGGAAGGAAGAAGCTAGTTGTTTTTTGCATTTCAGTTCTTCAGAATCTCAGCTTTTCCAGAATGGAGCCAAACAGAATCAGTTTGGTTGCATTTTTCATTTTAAGTTCAGATGTTTGTAACAATGTTTGATAAATCTTAGACTTGGTATTTTAAGTTCTGGATCACACTCTGAGCATTTACATAACGGCGTGTTATGTAATATTGAGCCTAGCCTAGATAATGTGTCTGTTAAACACTTTCTTACTCCTCCTGCTCTGAGACATCTAATTACTGTTCCAGCCTACAGTAAATTCATCTTTGGCTGTAACTTCTGGCCATTACGTAAGGGTTTAGTTATTGAAGTTCTATTTGTTAGTCAATGAAATCCTATTTATTATCTTTTCATGCTAGCCATTTCTATTATACCTAAATCTAGTAAATGTTGCAACTGCCCATTTCCTTTTCAAAGCATTTTTATTCCTGATATTCTTCAAGAAGAGTAGACAGCATAATATACTGTAACAGAAATATGTATTAAAAGTGCCAGTATTGGTTAACACTATAGTCCAGTTGAGTAATCGATAGCCTGTGCCTAGCAAAGGCACTCTACCCCAGTGGTTACACTGGGATCATGACACTGTGTGCTTAGAAATCAAACCAGGGTTTTAACAATATCACTGTTTCCCCTCAAGCTTACACTCACCTACCTGTGTACTTAGTTTAGTTTGTAGTTTTTAATCGCTTACTATATTCTGCTGGCCAGTTTCTTCTGTCATCTTTATTTTAGATTTTATGAAGGCCTAGTGGAAAATTGAAGTAGCAAAAGAGGATTCCAACCTTTCTGCTGTATACATATGAACTGCTTGTATACTTGCGATTAAAATCTTTGCTGTGCTCTAGGGTAGCCACTGGTGACGGTTGCTTAGTTGTATAACCATGAAGTACAATATGCTGATGAAGCAGTACACTCCATTGATTTTCCTACATACTTTTACCATTACATTTTTGTGCTGAGTGAGTGCATAGTTCAGTACTCAAGATGCAAAGTTTACAATTCTCTGCATATTATATTTATGAAAAGTGTACCTTGTTGACCCATTTTAATATTTTACAGATCAAGCTGTATAGCTTGCTGATTAAACTACATAACTTATTAGCGGCACTAAACAGGTAAATATGTATTTAATCATCAGGGTGTGCACTTTACTAAGTTCCCTTCCATTGCAATGCTAATGTTTTCTATAAAGATAATGCTTTTTAAAATTCACTTTTAATACTCAATATCCTTTTAGGGCATCTGTCTAGTTTGGGAGATTACACTCAGAAACAGATCATCTGATTTAAAAACATGTATTGCTGCTATCCTAAGTTTGAATAAAGCCAACTAATTCCTTGCTGAACAGTTTACCACTTGCTTCTATACATGTGTGCAAATAGGTCTTTAATAGAAATAAATGGAGCTCAGTACAGATTTGTGTGTTACCAGTTAATTCTGTCCTACTAATGGAAATAATTATTCCTAGTACCAAAGTCAGACCTTATGGACTTCAACGGATTTCTAACAAGACTACATTTTGACCGTTTACATTCAGTTTATATTATCTGTTTCTAATCTATATTAAACCTATCATTTCATGGTCTCCAGATTTTGATCTGATATATCTGTATTAACTGTAGTCCAGCATAACTTTTCAGTGAATAACTGTATTAACTTTATAGCCTCTTGTTCCAAAGGCTCCCATTCTGCATTGTTTTTTTTTCTTTTTCTTCTGGCCAGCTTAGATTTAAATGTGAAAAATGAAACAACATTGTTAAAAGAATTAAATGTGTGAACTAGAAAGTTGTTCTTTGACAAATGTGGTATATGAGGCCACATTCAGAGGCCTTTCAGCTTAAGTGAACTCTTTGTCCAATTAATTGTTCGGTGTCTGAGTTATCTCTGGATCAAGAGTGAACCTGCTATCATGCATCTCTTCTTGTTATCATCTTTTATCCTTACCTGAAGATGAGAGTGTTTCATTTCCTTCTTCCGATTTTTCACACCCTAAAAAAGAGACACGTTGCCAGGTGAAGAGATATGGAAGTACATTTGTTCATATATTTTAGCAAGGCTGAAACCTCTTGGCAGTACCAGGAATTGACTCTAACTGCAATGTACCTAACCACTTGCAGTGCAAGAATATTGACAGCCTTATTAATTAAAAATAACTCAAATATGAGATGTATCTTGGGTTAGGTCTGGTGAACACGGACGTCAGTGCGTCCTCAACAGAAAGATTTTACCTGTTACAGCACTGTGATCTTTGGGATGTTAAAAAGACAGCAAATAGCAATAAATTGGGAACACATTAATAAGTTTGTAAGAATGCTGCTGAGCACTGCTTCTTGCAAATTATCTTCCTCTTTCGCTGTCTTTTCTGCAGTCCTATAATCATTTTGAGTGTGTGGTAGAAGGAATTTGACATTTGTATTATGGTCACTGTCAACATATTCCTTCTTCTCTCCTGGAAGTGGAACTACAGCTTCCAAAAATTAATTGTGGTGAAGTAAAGAAGCTAGATCARGTAGCCCTTGCTGTGATTTCAGGCAAAGTCCTGCCATTTTCAGGCTGACGCATCTGCTATGACTTGGACATTGTTTAAAAAAACACATAGGCTCTATATGACAGAACACAAATATGCTAATGCTGCATTGCAGCTCTTTAGAGATATTTTATGTATTGTGTCATTGCTAAGGCAAACCTAAGGCAAGCTACCAGTGAAAAACAACTTAGTGACATACCAACAACAAAGGATGTTCTAGGGCACTGGAATTCTCCTTATTATATTCCCAATAATTTCTACAGCAAACCTGAAGCCGAGCAGAGCTTTGTAAGCTAGCGTAGGATTTAACAAGGCAGATGTTTTACTGACATCCGCTCATTTGAAGCTGACATAGGCAGAAGACATGAGACATTGTTTGCCTCAAATTGTTTAAGTACAATATTTGTCATTCTTGTATTTGATTTATCGCCATCAGATCTGCAATTACCACACTGTAAAATACTTAAAACATACTAGTCGATTCTATTGTCTAAAAATATGTCATCTTTTATGTCAAGTGTGAAGATTGAAGTTGTCACTTGAGCAATTGAAAAACGTTTCTGCTAATTGCACATTTAAAGCAAAAGAAATTTTTGAATTAATTTCACTCAGATTTAAGGAAAAAATGTGATTTTGATTCATATAAAAACTTACTGACTTTGGTATTAATACTTGATTTGACTAAGAAATAAACCTACAGTCAGAAATATTGCAAGCCAAAGAATAGGTAGTTAAGATGATAAATAGCTCAGCACAGTTCTTTTCACTTACTGATCATCCGTAGATTCTGGGTGACCTTGTAAAAGGCTGAAAGTTGTTCCTGTTTCCTGGCTGTCTCGTAACAAAAGGAGCTGACAATATATTGCGCCAGACCTGAATCCTGCAACTGGTTTTGTCAGTGATCCATTTCAAGAAGACCACCAATTTCTTCTGTTAAATGAATTATCTTCTTGATTAGAGCTAATTATAAAATTTTTGATTTTTGGTTACTGAGTGAAAGTATTGAGACATTATAGTTACACCACTACATTTTACTTAGTAGATGAGTTCAGATAGGGCAAGAATCAGGGGCAGATTTAAAGCCCCTTGCTATCAGGCAGTGCTTTTCTGTTACTTTCAAATGGGTTTGAGTCAGATCCTGAACTGAGGATGAAATGGAAGCTTCAGTTTCATCTTTGCAGTTGTCTGGGTGTAATTAGATATAATTCGGGTTGATCTTGGAATCAGAGATGGTGTCTGGAGAAGTCTTCTATTGCTTGAGGTAATGCAGCAAGTCTTGTAACTGCAAGTTGTCATGGAACCATATTTCTGTGGATCCAGCACACAATAAACTATAGATTACATAAGCACTAAAATGAGGCACCTGCCAGTTCTTTGAAAACCAAATCACCTGTATTTTCAGAAATACCTTCAAGAAAGATTTGAAAGAGGTTAATTGTTTTTCTGTAGCCAGTGCACTAGACATGATGTTTCTAGTCTCACGGTAAGAAACAAATGAAAATGATAACAGTAGTTAAATTATCAAGAAACAAACTGTAGCCCACCCTGAATTTGCCTTTATCCATGTAATTGTTCCCCTTTTTGATGTTTCTTTCATTTGAGTTCCTCCCCATATTAGAGGACAGCAGCTAGGAAAGTATATGCCTTGACAGTTTGTACTGAGGTACTGCCTGAAGGGATTTGTATTTTCTCTGAAACCTTTTTCTTTACATACAGATTTCAAAAATCAAAGGATGAAGTGTGTCCATTATAAAAGAGAAGCTTCATGCCATACTTTAAGACTTTCTTTTTATTTCTTTAAGAAGGTATCAAACATATGTTTTACAGGAACATGAATGACAGTTACATGAGAAAGCTATGAGCCAGTATGGCTTTGCTCACGTGTTTTAGAAATTATTGTAGTATATTAATCAAAATGGAACCATGCTGCTCACACTGAAAATTAAAACACCATAAGGAGAGTTTAAGAAAAAGAAGGGAGAAAACTAACAGTTATGGAAAGACACCTCTGGTCTGGACTGACAAGACCTTTGAGGGGAACACAGCTGATGTTTCCTGCTCCTCAGGAAGATCCAGGAAGGAAACAAGCCACAGTGCACACAAGTCACAATCACAAAAGCTAGAAAAGGCAGGTCGGGCTGCTTGGAGTGCCTGATGACTGGCACGAGCAGAACTAAGCAGCAAACCCTGGGCAAGTGCTTCTATCCCAGTCTACCAACCTAAAAGTTAAAATAAGGGAATTAGAAAGTTTGGCATCAAATGAAAGCCCTGATAACATAAGCATCTCAGAAACTTGTGGGAAGGGGGATAATCAATGGGCTACAGTGTTGCCAGGCCACCAATGATACCGAATGGCAGAGTAGGATGTACAGGTGGGGGAATGGCACTGTATGTGAAGAATACATGAAAGGGTAACAGAATAAAAGTATCGTAGAGAAAGAGAAGTGCTGTAGAAACTTTGTGGGAGGAATTTTCATACTCTGATAATAAAAAGGTATGATGAGGACTGCACTACCACTACACCAGTCAGGAGAATGGCAGTGATCAAGAAATGTTAAACATGATTAGAGAACCTGCAAATATAGGACAAGGAGTAATAATGTGAAATTTCAACTACCCACATATAGACTGAATCATTGGCTCCAGATGTAGAGATAAAATTTTTGGATGCAATAAATGGATGCTCCCTGGAGCAACTAGACTTAGAACCCAGATGAAAAAATGCTATTCCTTCTTCAGTTTGAGTAGTGGATAGTTGCTAATTTAAGAGGTATTAGTGGAACAGGCCTTGTATTAGGGCCTGCAAGCAGCCTAGAGGCTGTTTAAAAATATTAGAAGCCCAGGTAATCTATGTATCACAATTCAGCAGAAAAAATAATGAACTCCAAACCCCTCTTTGTGGCAACAGAATAATTAAGGAGGTTCTGTTAGTGGAAAAATGAGCATTTTAAAATGGAGTGCTTGCCCAAAAGAGGAGAGCAGGAAGGTCATAAAGCATGGCAGGTCAAATGTGAACTGAACACTGAGAAGACTAAGAAAGAATTTGAAGTGCACCTTCTAAAGGATGTGTAAGCTCATATTGAAATGTTCCCTGAATACATCAAAAGCTAGAAGCCAGTAGTAAGGTGGAGGAAATGCACACAGCATAAAGCTGCAGAAGAAAGTCGGAATAAATTCTGTATATCATTTTTTATTTCTGGAAGTATTGGTGACATTCCTGTACCCACTGCAGTACTACAGGCTTTGTAGCCTGTAGGCCAGGGAAGTCAGATTGATTTGAAGTTTATATCTGGAGGAAGTGTTAGATCATATAGGTAAGTCACCAGAACTGGATAGCATTCACCTGAAAGGTCTGAAAGAACACAAGTATGAAATTGCAAAATTGGTGGCCAAAGTATATAATCTACTATGACAAACAGCCATTGAGCCAGAGGATGGATGGGGTGCCAAAGTAACTCACATCTACAAAAGGGACACTAGGAGTAATATTGGGAACTACAGACTGATGAGTCCGAGCTACATCCCAGACAGATGGTAGAATGTATAATATAAAATAAGATCACCAAGTGAGTGCATGCGTAAAAGTGGTCAACTGGGAAAGTGTTCGTATCCTTCTGTAGAGGAAAATCACGCCTCACCAAACTGCCTCAGGACTGAAGGAAGGTCTCTTATAGGTTGAAAGCTGATTAAAGGACAGGAAACAAAAGGTCACTTTTCCAGATGGAAAAAAGTCAACCTTGAGTTCTCCCAGGGATCAGTGCTGGGACCAGTAACATTCAATCTTCATCAATAATCTGGAGAAGGGAGTAAACGGTGAGGTCTGCAGATGCCCTTTTCAGGATACCATCATAATGGTATGGAATTCCAGAAGGAACCTGCAAAACTTAGTGGGCAAGAAAAGTGGTCAGTTAGCTTCAGTGTAGACAAATGTAAGGTGATGCACCTAGGGAAAAATAGCCTAAACCCTGCCTACAGGATGCTGAGCTCAGAACTGGCAGTTACAGTTCAGTAAAGAGATCTTGGAGTTATGACTGAAAGTTCTGTAAAATCTATGCTTAGTGTAGCAGCAGCAGCAAAAAAAGCCAACAAAATGCTCAGAGATATCTGGATTAAATTAGATTTTGTAGATGAAGTTTATGTTCATATTTACTTGTGTTTTCTCTGAATTTAAAATTCACTGAATTTCTTCTTCATCCTTCTAAGTAGGTAAAATTCTATCAGCACCACACAAGTGAGCATCTTTCCCTCTGAATGGAATTTGGCGTCAGAAGAGATCCTCCTAATAAGACCTTACCTAAAAAATTAATATTAATACCTTTGTTCTTAGCTAAGAATTCACAAGATGAAATGCACTACTGAGGCCAACAGAACTGTTGTCTGTGATGTGGCAAGGACAGTTAATTTGCCATGACTAATTGGAAAACACAGAATATTAATATCCAAAATGAAAGTGCAAGCTTTGGATATGACAAGTAGTGGAGCCATGCAAGAGAGTGATGTTCATGGTAATGTATTCTACTTCTAAAATATTTTGTACACCTTGTTCTATCAAACAGAAGGAGCTGTTGAACAGGAGGGATGAGGGATGCTTAGAAATAACAGCTTTCAAAGCAAAAAGATCACAGAATCACAGATCACAGAATGGTTGAGGTTGGAAGGGACCTCTGGAGATCATCTAGTCCAACTCCCCTGCTCAAGCAGGGTCACCTAGAGCACGTTGCACAGGACCGCGTCCAGGCGTGTTTTGAATATCTSCAGAGAAGGAGACTCCACAACCTCTCTGGGCAACCTGTTCCAGTGCTCTGTCACCCTCACAGTGAAGAAGTTCTTCCTCATGTTCAGATGGAAGTGTCTGTGTTCCAGTTTGTGCCCGTTGCCTCGCGTCTTGTCACTGGGCACCACTGAAAAGAGCCTGGTCCCATCCTCTTGACACCCTCCCTTCAGATACTTGTACACATTGATAAGATCTCCTCTCAGCCTTCTCTAGGCTAAACAGGCCCAGCTCTCTCAGCCTTTCCTCATAAGAGAGATGCTCCAGTCCCCTAATCATCTTTGTAACCTTCACTGGACTTGCTCCAGCAGTGCCACATCCCTCTTGTACTGGGGAGCCCAGAACTGGACGCAGTACTCCAGATGTGGGCTCAGCAGGGCTGAGTAGAGGGGGAGAATCACCTCCCTCGACCTGCTGGCAACACTCTTCCTGATGCACCCCAGGATACCATTGGCCTTCTTGGCCACAAGGGCACATTGCT